>NC_134827.1:97638203-97683269 GCF_004210375.1 Tachypleus tridentatus | reverse complement strand
AAATATGAAAATACGGTTGGTTTATGACAGGTTGTTTTAATTGTTTCATGGCGTTGCTTTAAAGTGCAGTTAATTTTGTAATAGAGTTTATTCGTTTAACCTGTTGTTTCATAAGTTTACCGTACTTGTTTATTATGTGATGGTTATTTGATTTTATCTGTTATTGTTGGAATAATTTGTGCAAACTACTTTGTTTAGATCTGTTTGTAAAAGGTTGATTGTTTAGAACCGATGGCTGACACTTTCTGTATTTTTTTATCTTTAACTAAAAGCTTTGTAGTTTTTCTATCGCGTCGAATCACATTTACCCTTTTTCTTCGTCATGTGTCAGTGGTATTGGTCGCATTCTCATTTCGAATCTCTTAAAAGTTTCTAGATTTATTATTTCGTTTTGCACAAACTAAAATTGTCAATTTGTTCCAATGTTAAAACTTTATCTCTTTCTCTTGGGGTAGGGCCAGGCATGCGACTCGTAATCTGAGGGTCGCTGGTTCGCATCTCGGTCGCACTAAACATGCTCGCCATTTCAGCCATGGAGGCGCTATAACGTTACGGTCCATCTTACTATTCGTTGGTAAAGGAGTGTCCAAAGAGTTGGCGGTTGGTGGTGATGACCAGCTGCCTTCCCTCTAGTTCTACACTATTAAATTAGTGACGGCTAGCGCAGATAGCCATCGAGTAGCTTTTGCGCGAAATTAAAAAACAAACAAACAATATTTATTATATCGCTGCATGATTGGTTAGAAGATTCACTCCTTCCAACAGTTGTATTTCATGAATTCGTAGAATTGTTTTTTTTGTTCATTGATTAGAATCACTACAAATATGTTATTCATGTAAAATAAAAGACTTTCATTTGATCATCTTAAATATTTTGCCATCTAGTGTGTAAAATTTAAATTACATTCAATAAAAGAAATTATCGATTGTTATCATTTGAACTGTTTAATTCAATTTTATGACTATATATTTATTATTTATTTATATTTCAACTAAACAAAATTATATCTGATAAAATATCAGAACAATAACTTTGCTACGAATCAATTCATCACATTTTGTTTCAGAAAAATGTGTGATTTCTCAATTATGACCTTTTTAAAGACAATGTTTGAAAAATGATATAATCCAAATGTTCTATTAGTAAAACCGTTTTAGTTAAATATTTTAACATCTGTATTGATCAGTCCAGAAGAACGTATGCAAAATATATTAAGTATATATGAGTGGAGAAACATAACATTGAATTTCATTGTCACTTATGTTTATTTACTTAATGTATTCTAACAAAATAATATTAATTATAACATACTGTCTCAAATTGTTAATGTAAATAGGATTTGGAAAATATGATTTTAACCTTCTGATGATGAAAACAACATGAACTAATTAGAATTAAATCATAATGGATCAGTTTCTTTAAATATTGTTTGAGAATTGTCTGAAATACAGAATATCCATCATTTGCAATCGGAAATCCAAATTAAAATAAAAATTAACTTTTCTTTATCGTCTAAGATTCATCCTTTTCTCTGTTAAATACATAACTGATCATTATTGGAAAAAGAAAAATATCACTTGTCTTTACATTAAATAATCATTATAAATTAAAGTCTATATTTGCTTTTGTGAAACAGCGCACAATTAATACTATAGAACTCATTAATAAACAAATAAATAATTGTTAGAATGTTATTTTTTCATTGTATATAGTATTTATAATACGATCTATCAATATGCAAAAGTATGATTCTGTTTAAAGTAAAAACGTTCAAAATACCTCCAGGCATATTGATTTTAGGATGACTTGAATTTTCAATATCAGATGTAATATTCTACTTTGGAGTTGATTTTCGAGGACTATTTAGTTGTTCTCGAAATTCGCGTTCAGCTTTTCAAGAATTATTTTTGATAGCCATCTTTATTTTTGAAGAGATAGATTTCTAGGAAGAACTGCTGGTCACCACAACCACAGCCAGCTTTTCGGCTTCTCCTATCAACTGTTATATTTTAACGATGTAATTAACAAAATAGCAACATCATTCAAGTTCACGACGCAAAAGTTGCTAGGCCTATCTATAAAGAAATCAAACACAATATTTCTTAAAGCTAAGATTTTTAAATCTAATTTAGTCCAACTTTTGAAAATCTTCAGATATAAACACCTAACATGTCTGTTGTACGAACACTCCAGTTATTTCTAATAATCAAAATATTGAATATTTTGTGTATTTAACTAGGATAAAATAGTTAGTTTATTTTTTATAAAACAATCTTAAATTATAGATGAATAACATAGTTCGCTCTCACACCTTTACTTATCTTTACAGCACACGTGTATAAAGTTATTGGAGTATTGTATGATGTCACTAACCTATTTAACAAAAGATAGGTATATAGTAAATTAACTAAAGTATTTTATGTTTGAAGGTGTCTGGGGTTTAATATTTTTAGAGGAAAGAATACCAATACGCTTGTCTCGGTGTTAAGATACGTCTTTAATAACTGTTATATTTCTTTTTAACATGCTCGTATTTTCAACCATAGCAGTGTTATAATGCGAAGGTGTATCGCGATGTGAACAAGTTACCTTCAGTCTAACTTATCACTGTTACACTAGGAACAGCTTGGAGATAGGCATCTTATAGTTTTGTGCAAAGTTCAAAACAAACATTTTACAATCCTTAAGGATTGAGTGGATGGAACCTTCAATAGTGGGTATACGTTTCATTTTTAGCCAAACTTTTGGACTATAGACCTTTTCCAAATATTTGTTTTGATTTATCTTCCTATAATATTCGCTGTGTGCTGACGTCAGCTTTTCACTCTTTCCTGTACTATGTGAAAACTGTAGCCGGTAAACTTTCAACAGTAAAATGTTTTTTTCATGTGACAAAAGATGATAAATATATAAAAGTAATTTAATGAGATGACTTAGTGTTAAACAATCGTCACAACAGTATTGTTTTTATATGTTATTTACTCACACAGTAATTCTATATTTGTGTAGGAACTTTATTATGCATAAATGATACAACTAACTTATGTAATACTCCAACTACAAGTTGTTTAAGATACTAACTGTTAATCCAATAAATCTGTTTATACCACTTGTTTTAAAATTATCCCACTTTGAGAGAATTCCAGTAATCCCACCTTTCGTTGGTGAAAAGTATAGGCCAACAGTTGGTGGTGACTGGTATTGATCAGTTGTCTTCTTTATAATACATCACTGCAAGTTTAGAATCGATTAGCATAGACAGTCCTCAAAACAAACCGAACTTCTAACATTCCTTAGGAGTTGATCAGATGGGACATTCTATAATAGATTATGTTTTAATCCATAATTAAATATTTAGAATATAGAGGTTCTCTAAATGTAGGCTTAGATTTCACTGTTGTAACAGAGTGACGATTCTCGTAAAACAGAAAAATATTTGCTATAGAAATGCTACATAGAGTTTAAACAGATGTCATGGTTAAACATCAACAAACCAATCGCAACTTTAATTGTTATTTCTAAACACAATTCTCTGCTATTTTTTGCAGAGTATTTACATAAATGTATAATACCTTGTAATCTTAATGAACCTTCAACATCCTTAGAAAAATTGTGTAAACAAACCAACTTATTCACTGAATATCTTTCTGAAATATTTAAAATCTACCCGTTTTTCATAAGCAGCACTACAAAAGAGTAAATAATCACATTACAATGTTGCCTTTTTCAAATCCATGTTTCTAGTGTACTATAGATCTACGAAGATTAAGGGATAACAAGAGCAGTTTGTCAAGACCCTTCAGTTTATTATAGTTCTATAATTACACCTTTGTTTAATAACACAGAAACTAACAAGCACACCTTCAGTCAAAACTATAATCAAGAAAAATAGATTTAATAATGTTAATGTGTTAAATTTAAACTGATACATTTCTTGAATTAATTAAAGAACTATTAATTATATGAATATTTCATTCCACTAGAGGACACCACTAGACAGGAACGACTTTGAGGTGAATGCCACGTCCTGGCACAACTGTAACGAACTTAACATTATGCTGGATATCTCCCTGAAAGAGAAGAAAAGACTTCAATTACTAAGAAATAAGTAAAACAATTCTATGCTACACAGTTCAAATGTGATCGGAAATAATTATTACTTTTTTACTTATTTTACTGTTTACTTTGTGATCTATCTTATATTCTTATCTTATCATCTAAAAGAAAATTATAATTTTGAGATAACTGTGATTGTAAACAAACTTGTGTTTCTTACTCCATAATATTCAAAACTTGAAACTTACAATTTCTGTCTTCTCAGAAAGAACTAGCATGTAAGCGCGTAAGATTCTGCACAAGGCTAGTTTTGCTTGCAGCTGCCCCATTCTCATTCCAATACAGTTTCTTGGTCCAGATCCAAACACTTGATAGGCCATGGTGTGAATATCCTTCTTATTTTCAGGAAAAAACCTGTATATCATGACATTATAACAACTGAGTTTCAAATTAGATAAGTTCCTAATTCTCTCTTCAACTAAAAGTAAATATTTTTGAAGAAAAATATTAATAAATCTGTAAAAATAACACAAAGTTATAGGTATGCTTCAGCTATTTAGTGTTTACCTCTCAGGCTTGAACTCGTATGTCACAGACCAGATCTCTGGATCGTGATGGAGGTGCCAAATAGGGACCTGTATGACAGTGTATTTGGGGATTTTTAAATCACCTAGCTAGTAGTCCTCGTCAGAAACTCTGTTAACAAATCTAAACAAATAAAAATACATGTATTTCTTATTTCATTACTCGTTTAGCATCGTTAGGAGTAGCGGAAGATTATTACCACTATTCAATAGAATAGCATTTCTTCCAAAAGGATCTGAGAAAATCCTCACATGTTTTCACTGATATAGGTGTCGATAAATAATCCTGACATCATCAATTCAGTTGTAAAGGTTTCACAAATTGTTGGAATGTTTTGTCTGTTAATTTAATGAGAATAAAGTGGGACGTTTTTTTTTAATTCGTGTCTTAAGTATGTTTATTTATAGGACAGTTCTGAATTGAGTATACAAAACTAGCATATTTTTGTAGCAAGTGATTCATTTGAATTAACATTAATACAACAGTTTTTGTACAAAATAAATTAGATTATTTATGAATATAGCTTGAGCGTTTTGATATTGACTATTGATTATAATTTATACCAAAGATATTGGTTTTGGTAAAGGGCGCCATTTTGAATTGAAAGAAGAACAAACGTACCCCACAACTGGAGGGTACAATCGCAGATATTCCGAGAAAACTTGGTTTAAATATCGAAGTTTGTTTACTGTGTTGTAATCTAAGATACCCTAAAATAGAATATTAAGAATGAAAATAAATATTTAATGTTTTGATTAGAAATCTATTAAAAATATATTTACGATAAATTTAGTATAAACTGTCTCAAACACCTGAGAGTAACAAGCTATTGAAATGGTTTTAAAACAAAAATGATCGAAGATTTTAGTTTAGAATTCTAGTTTATATTTTAGATACAGATCCTGGACATCTTGTCGGTTGACCAGTATATGGGTTGTGAAACCGAGGGCTGAACTTGTTGTTTCATAACTGTTCAAATAAACAAGACTGACATACTGTTTCTGTATCTATGATAATTATGTAATAAGTAGAAAAGCAGCATGAACATTTTGAATATTTCAACAATAATAATATCTAATACCTTTATGACATCTTTCTATGCTTTGATAAAGCATTTAATGTAATAATTTTATTTACTACAAAAATATTCTAGAAACGAGTAAGTACAGTTTGTGTACGTTTTATAAAATATGAAAAATACCAACAGAAGACTGGTAAACACTAGTATGTAAATTGAATGAGTTTAATTTCATACAGTTATTAATCAAACAAAAGGATCGTATATATATGACATGTAGTCACCGTAGAATCATAACCTTAAAGAAGACATACAAACAGATAATTTGTTAAAACTTAAATATCAATATGTTTCCTCATACTTCCACACATACAGGCAGAAAGTAGGGAAACCAAACAAACTGGTTTTCACTTTCCAACAGTCAATCATATGAGAGCACAATGAAATAACTAAGACACTTGAGTAACAGAAATCAATCCATAATAAAGATCCCTTTAATTAATACTTATTTTCACAGTTGATCTGTGAACTTCATCGCGCAATATGTGAGAATGTCAATATTGTTAACTGTGGTTTGCCATCATTAAATAAATATTCTATACAAGAATAGTTGAAAGAAATTGTTCACATACAGAGACAAAATACATCACTTTAACTGCTTCCTTTATAATATAGTTAACCACACATATACTATATAGTGTAAGTACAGTAATTTTACATAAATATTGTACTTCTTACAGCACGTGGACAAGAGATTTATCCAGCTAATAAGAAAGTGATACAATGTGTTTTAATTTCCCCATCTGTAATAATCTTCATCTGTTTCTTCCCTTCCTTCGAAGTTTGTGGTCAAATAAATACACAAACGTGAATACAACGTAACGAAATAGAGATTTGTCCAGTTCTGTATCTTTTTTTGCACATCAGATCAGTTACCTTGATTAAAATGTAGGTATATGCTTCGTTGAGAACAGTAAAATACAGTTTAACATGACCTGGTTTTGATGGACTTGTAGCTATTGGATAATCGTTGCTAAGACGAAGTAAACAAAACAAAATTTGAAAGAATATTGGTTCACGATCAGTGGAATAAGTAAAGATGTAAACATGTGATCTTTACAAATAAATAGAAGTTTCAAATGTTTAGTAAATATGTACAGTTTGTTAAAAGGTAGAGAGCAGAAGGGTATCAGAATGAAATTACAACGTCGCAGTTCCAAGTGATGTTCTATAGAATAATAATTATCACATGAAACAGTAAATATTATGCTTGACCAATTTCTCGTACAAGGAGGTTCGAATAAATCTAAAAACTGTTTCCAGGTTGCTAATTGCAATTCTAGATATTTGAATATACGTTAAATTCATATATATATGCAGTCAACGACCTGAAATTCACATGTAACTTTACATCGATGTAACAATTCGATAAACTGACGTTACTAGACTATAACATTAAATTTAGTTGATGAATGAAAACTGTTTCACAGACACTCGTGTCTTGGTCATTGTAGATACTTTAAGAATGTAGTTTGTTTTTAATCTTTGAGATATGTTATTTTTATGTTCACCTTTCTCATCATCAGAAACATCATTTGTTGTCTCGTCTTCACCAGCTGTCAAGTGTTTAACAGTGACATTTTCAATGTCTTCTTTGGCCATTCTAGCATCCAACATCATCTGCAGAAGATCAGATCTTTGAAGCTTAGAAAATTGAATATATTTATATATACATAACGTGGTGATTAACCAATAAAACGATTTTACAGTAAAATACGAATGTTATTTGTAGGAGTAAAACTATGTTATGAAACATAAAATATGTGTTCATCTCAGTTATATTAATGTTGACATAGTGAATAATTCTGAAAATATCTAAAAATACCTTCCTAATCAATATATACTCCACTTTTCAATTAGAGTATAACTTACATTTATCTGTTAACTAACTAAAGATACTTAAGTATCGAAAAGTAGTATTTCATCAAATATATTTGTATACATCCTATATTACATTTATCTTTAAATAGAAACACGTAAATGTCCAGCAATAGTATTTTATCCAATCAATTTGTTATTCCTCCTGTTTTCAGCGTTGTTTGATATCTGATATTCTCAAGAATACTTTAGATTAAATGCCATTCAAATATATTTTGACCAAATATGACCTTCTTTTGTTTGTTTTGGAATTTCCCACAAAGCTACTCGAGGGCTATCTGTGCTAGCCGTCCCTAATTTAGCAGTGTAAGACTAGACGGAAGGCAGCTAGTCATCACCACTTACCACCAACTCTTGAGCTACTCTTTTACCAACGAATAGTGGGATCGACCGTCACATGATAACGCCCCTACGGCTGAAAAGGCGAGCATGTGGGCGCGTTCGGTATGCGAACCCGCGACCCTCAGATTACGAGTCGCATGCCTTAACACGCTTGGCAATATGACCTTGTGTTTGGCGAGTAAACATTATTACATAAATTGACAGATCTTCTTTATAAAAGTCCAGTTTCAACACACGCAGAGCAGAATGATTTCTGATGAGAAATACCGTTCTTTGAAAGAAATTACTTCAAACCCCACTTCTGATTTATAATCCTTTATGGCTATTTCACGTGATAATTTGAAATTGTTTCTTTGCGAAAAGTCAGTAGAAGTGTGTGTGTGTTTTGTCAGAGCAAAGCCACATCGGGCTGTCTGCTGAACCCACCGAGGGGAATTGAACCCTTGATTTTAGCATTGTAAATCCGAAGACATAGCGCTGTACTAGCGAAGGGCTTTAGTAAAAGTTATAGTTATTACAGATATGATGAGAAACAGAAAATGTTTTACCGCAGGATTCTTTTGTCTACTCTCTATCACTTTTGTAACTCCTTGGATTAAGGATCTTCCTGGAGTTGAGAATATCTGATGCCATATGACATCCACCAGTTTCCGAATTGGATAAAGGATATTGTAAAGCTCATGAAAGCACACTAAAAACCAAGGTCATTTATCATTAAATCTCTGTATAAATTTAAATTAAGCATTGTCAACATTCAAATACTAGATAATTAAATTTATGTTCTCGTTAACTGTATTTTCGTTCATAAATAGTTCATTTTTGTTCAAAATTTCAAACTTTGGCATTATAGATATCACTCAAAGTCTTAACGTAAAGTTTTCATTCTTACAAGTGTCCCCCAAAACGTATCACCACAAAATCTACAGAATGTCTTCATAGTATGACCTACATGCTTACGTGTCCCAGTCTGTTAACGAAAAATGTTTCATTTCAATTACATAAATGTACAAAACTATATTATTCATGCATTACCGTTTTGATTTATTTCATAATTTCAATATCCATGTAACCCATAATGAAGTGTTAAAATACGTAATATGAACATTTTATGTACAACTGTGATACATAATTCAATTTGCAACCTTTATAGTACTGAAAAAGAACATTTTTCATATTAAAATAGATAATTTATAACCAGTATATTCATTCGATTAATAGTTTACTATTTTTGTGAACAACAATTAAACGTGTATTTTCAAAGGCTGCCTGTGTTTTTCACCTTCCTCTGTCCTTCCACCATCATAAGAAATCTACAAATTTAGGTACAGAAGAACTTGAAGCTCTGTGTGAATGTATGTGCCTTATTCTTGGTGGTTCTGGCTCTGGTTATTAGTTTTACACCCATTTTTTACGATCTTGTGATTTTGTCCTCCAATTCTTAAACTCAGTAGAACCCATTTTACCTGAAAATTGTTCAAATGTTACGTTTTCTTTAAACTGTCATAAGCTCGTAAATCCCGCCCTTATGTAAATAAGGATTTCCCAATTGTATGACTGAGTAGATCAATTGCAGTTACAAACGTAACTTTTTTTTAAAATATTATTTGTTTTTTAAATAATGAAAACATTCAATCTAGAGCATGGTATGGTCAGGTGGCTAGGGCGCTGGACTCCTTATCTGAGGATCACTGGTTCGAACCCCTGTCATATTAAACATGATCGTCCAGATCCAAACACTTGATAGGCCATGGTGTGAATATCCTTCTTATTTTCAGGAAGAAACCTGTATATCATGACATTATAACAACTGAGTTTCAAATTATATAAGTTCTTAATTCTCTCTTCAACTAAAAGTAAATATTTTTGAAGAAAAATATTAATAAATCTGTAAAAATAACACAAAGTTATAGGTATGTATTTGCTATTTAGTGTTTACCTCTCAGGTTTGAACTCGTATGGCTCAGACCAGATCTCTGGATCGTGATGGAAATGCCAAATAGGGACCTGTATGGTGGTGTCTTTGGGGATTTTAAAATCACCTAGTTGGTAATCCTCGTCAGAAACTCTGTTGACAAACCTATAAAAAATAAAAAGACATGTTTTCCTTGTCTCATTGCTCGTTTAGTATCTTCAGGAGGTAGTGGAAGATAATTATCACTATCCAATAGAATAGCATCTCTTTCAAATTGAATCGAGGAAATCCTCACATGTTTTCACTGGTAAAGGTATCGATAAATAATTATGACATCTTCAATTCACTTCTGAAAATTTTGGAAAAATTGGTAAAATATTTGTCCGTAATTTTTACCTCATCTTTGAGAAAACGTTAATTTCATGAAAATTAAATGAGACAATATTTTATAAACATTGTATCTTAAGTATCATTATTTGTACTAAAGTACTGACATGAATATAAAAAAAACTAGCAAATTTTTGTAGTAAGTTATTTACGTGAATTAAAATGAGTACACCAGTTTCAGTACAAAATAATTTAGATTATTTATAAACACAGCTTCAGATGTTTGGAAGCGAGTGTTTTTTGTGGTATTTTACAAAGATGTTGGTTTTGGTAAAGGGCGCCATTTTGAACTAAATGAAGAACAAACTCACGTGATAATTGGCGGATACAGTCGCAGAGATTCTGAGAAAACTTGATCTAAATATTGCAGTTTGTTCACTGTGTTGTAATCTAAAACACCCTAAAAAACAGTATTAAGAAATAAATGAAATAAATAATATATCGGTTGGAAATCACGTTAAAATGTATTTACAATAAATTGGCTACAAACATTTTCAAAAACTTGGGAATAACAATATATTGAAAAGGTTTTAAAACTGAAATTATTGAAGGTTTTAGTCCATAATTATACTTTGTATATTAGATACAAATAAAATTCAGGTCTTACATCTTGTCCTATGACATCGTTTATTTCTTTACGAATCTGTTCCTGGACATCTTGTCGGTTGACCAGTATATGGGTTGTGAAAGCGAGAGCTGTACTTGTTGTTTCATAGCTGTTGCATTACAGGAAACTGAGAAACATATTTTGTATCTATTATTTATGTGTAATAAGTAGAAACGCGGCATAAACAGTTTCAATATTCAAATAATAATAATTTTACAGAATCGTAACCTCATGCTCACCGCCAGTACAGCGGTAAGCCTACGGATTTACAACGCTAAAATCAGGGGGCTCGATTCTTCTCGTTGGGCTCAGCAGATAGTTCGATGTGGCTTTGCTACAAGAAAACACAGAAGCACATATAACCTTATTGAACAGATACAAACGGAGAATTTTGTTAAGACTTAAATATCACTACAATTCCTCATCTTTCCGCACATAGAAAAACAAAAGTAAAAACAAACGAACAAACTGGTTTCAACTTCCCAACAGCCAATCCGATGAGAGTACAAGGAAGTAGTTATCATAGTAACAGTCATCACTCCACAACATGGTCCGGCATGGACTGGTGGTCATGGCTCTTGACTCGTAATCGCAAGGTCGCGACTTCGAATCCCCGTAACACAAAACTGCTGGTCCTTTCAGCCGCAGGAGCGTTATATAGTGACAGTTAATCTCACTATTCGTTGGTAAAAGAGTAGCCCAAGCGTTGGCGATGGGTGATGATGACTAGCTGCCATCCCTCTAGTCTTACACTTCTAAATTAGGGACGGCGAGCGCAGATGGCTTTCATGTAGCTTTACGCGAAATTCAAAACAAACCAAAACCAAAACACTCCACAATGAAGCTTCCTTTGCTTGCTACTACTTTCACAGTTGGTGTATGAACTTCATTCCGTCAATTTTACAGAATGTTATAAAGACTTTCATTGTTACTCAAGATTACCAGTGTTGTGGACTGGGATATGTCATCATTAGACAAATATGAATATTTGAAAGATATTTTTTACATACAGTGCTAAAAAAAAACGTGTCACTTGCTTCTTTTATAATACAGTTAACCATACACATACTATATAGTGTAAGTACAGTAAATTTACATAAATGTTGTACTTACAATAATAGGTGAGCAAGAGACTTACCCAGCCAATAAGAAAGTGATACAATTTGCTTTAATTTCCACATCTGTACTAAACTTCAGGTGTTTCTTCTTGTCTGATCAAATAAATGGACACACGTGTATACAACGAAATACAGGTAAAATATAGTAACATGACCTGGTCTGGATGGACTATTAGTTGCTGAATAACCACTGCCGAGACAAAGTAAACAAAAGAAAATCAAGAGAGTATTGGTTCACGATCAGTGGAATAAGTAAAGATGTAAACATGTGATCTTTACAAATGAATCGAAGTTTCAAATGTTTAGTAAATATGTACAACAGTTTGTTAAAAGGTAGAGAGCAGAAGGGTATCAGAATAAATTACAACGTTACAGTACCAAGTAATGTTCTATAGAGTAATAATAATCACATGAAACAGTAAATATTGTACTTGACCAATTTTTCGTACAACGAGGGTCGAATAAACCTATGACCTACAAAACTGTTACCAGGTTCCTAATTGCAATTTTAGATAACTAAATATACGTTAAATTCATATATATATATTCAGTCAACAACCTGAAATTCACATGTAATTTTACATCGATGTAACAATTCGATAAACTGACGTAACTAGATTATAACATTAAATTTGGTTGATAAATGAAAACTGTTTCACAGACACTCGTATCTTTGTCATTATTGTAAGTAATTTAAGAATGTAGTTTGTTTTAATTTTGAAATGTGTTATTTTTATGTTCACCTTTCTCATCATTAGAAACATCATTTGTTGTCTCGTCTACACCAGCTGTCAAGTGTTTAGCAGTGACATTTTTAATGTCTTCTTTGGCCATTCTAGCATCCAACATCATCTGCAGAAGATCAGATCTTTGAAGCTAAAAAAAGAGAAAACATTTATATATACATAACGTGGTGATTAACCAATAAAACGATTTTACAGTAAAATACGAATGTTATTTGTAGGAGAATAACTGAGTTATGAACACAAAATATGTGTTCATCTTAGTTATATTCATTTTGACATAGTGAATAATTCCAAGTTTCGAAAATATCTAACAATAACTTCCTAATTATTGTATCAAGGTGCTATAGTTCATTTTTCATTACGAGTCCAACTTACATTTGTCATTAAAATAACCCCTCAGTGGCTCAGCGGTATGTCTGCGGATTAACAACGCTATAAACCGGGTTTCGTAGTGGGCAGAGCACAGATAGCCCATTGCGTAGCTTTGTGCTTAATTCAAAACAACACCATTAAAATACATATTTAAACAGGAATATTTTATTGAATACATTTTTATTTATCAATTAATTAAATGAAATTAATTAAACATCAAACATTATTTTCTTATCGAATATATTTTTAATAGATCCAGTTTTACATTTGTCATCAGAAAGAAACACTTAAATGTCCAATAACAGTATTTTATTGAATCCGTTTGTTATTCATGCAGTTTTTAGAGTTGTTGACAACTGATTTTCTGAATGTAACACAAATTTTGTTCCCAGATAGTATGTATTATTTCTTAATTGCTTTTGTTGTAAAAGTACAGAAAATGGCCATTATTCCCTTCAAACTTTGATATTAATCTATTTTCTATGTAAAAACAGGCAAATTTGCACATTTTCATTTACTTAAGGTCTGATTGTTTGTTTGTTTGTTTTGGAATTTCGCAAAAAGCTACTCGAGGGCTATCTGTGCTAGCCGTCCCTAATTTAGCAGTGTAAGGCTAGAGGGAAGGCAGCTAGTCATCACCACCTACCGCCAACTCTTGGACTACTCTTTTACCAACGAATAGTGGGATTGACCGTCACATTATACACCCTCACGGCTGAGAGGGCGAGCATATTTAGCGCGACGCTGGCGCGAACCCGCGACCCTCGGATTATGAGTCGCACGCCTTACGCGCTTGGCCATGCCAGGCCCTTAAGGTCTGAATAAAACAACATATGAATCAAGATTTACATGTATTTATACTAAAGTTATACAAAAATGTTTAGAAGTGAGTAATTTCTCGAGATTTGCGATTGTAATGTAAATCACTTTCATGTATTAGCCTCCAAATATAGTCTCCCATCATGTTTTCGTTATACGATCCTTGGTAGCGGCGCCCAAAGTCTAGTATATCATGGTTGAACGCTCGCCTTGCTCCTCTGAGTATTTGGACTTTCAGGGATATTCTGCAGCCCATTTTGCCGTAGTTCTCACCAGAGCCTCAAGCAGTTCCACATAATTTTCTGCCTTGTGATTGCTCAAGAAGCTCCGAACCACTGCGACAAAGCTGCCCCAAGTTTTTTCCTTCCTACTGAGCTTCTTGAGGAATTCTGTGCACTCCAGGATCTTTATTTGTGGTCCAACGAAGACACCAGCTTTGACCTTTGCCTCAGACAGCTTAGGGAAAAATTCACGAAGGTTCTTGAAGGCTGCAGACTCCTTATCAAGAACTGCGACAAATTGTTTCATAAGACCCAATTTTATGTGTAATAGTGGAAACAACACCTTCTGGAGGGACACTCGTGGCTCACACTTGACATAGTGCCTCCCCACAAAGAACTCGGTCCGTTGTGGCCAGTGCTTCCTGTTGTAGTGCGCTGCGGTGTCCCTGCTGTCCCAAAGGCAAAGATAACAGTAAAACTTGTTAAAGCCTCCTTGGAGACTCCTCAAGAATACCACCATTTTGAAGTCTTCGATAACCTCCCAGCCATACTCATCATACATCAAGGCTTCTGGCAAGATCTTGACACTGTTGTATTCATCTTTGAGGTACACCGAATGAGCCATTTGTTCTGATTACAGGCAATTCCAATTGCCTCGCACTGACCGGATACATTGTGGCAGAAGCATAGCCCATTTTGACGAATGAAGAAGCTTGAAATATCGGTGACGCTTCCTTTGACTTGTGACTTGTATACTTTCATTTTTGAAAATTCTTGTAAGTTCTATAACATTCTAGAAAGTTCTTGAATATTCTTGTAAGTTCGAGAAATTTCTCTATCACCAACTCAGCACTGAATCTGCCTGGAATGTTCTGGAAAATGGGTACATTTGAAAATTTCATTACCCAGGTCACAAAAGCAAAGTTTATAGAGAAAAATAGGTCCTTTCCATTTACTTCAGGCATAAGCAATTGGGAAATAGCACTTTCTGCCCAGGAACAGGAAAAAGTAACAATTTTGTTACATAGTGTTATATTAACTTGTCCTACACTCAAACCAAGTATGACCTCGTGTCTAGTGTGTTAGGCTGCGGATCGAATCATACAACATTAGAGGTTCGATACTGATAAAAAAAACATTTCATATTTTCAATATAAACAGAATAATTTGAGATAAGTAAATCAAACCTTAGGAAATTCTTAACATGACACTTAACTGATATAAACATAACACGTCGTTCAGGCTTAAAATTATTGTATAACTTTCAGGTCTACTTAATAAACGTCCATGAAAGAAAACAAAACCTGAACATATTAAGAAACCAAATAAACATAGCCACAAAACTGTGTTCACCTGATAAAATTAACAATGAAATAAACAAAATAAAACAACACTTAATCAACAAATTTCCTCAAAAAAATATTAAAGAAATTATACTCACACACCCAGACCAACAACAAACAAACAATAAATTCCAATATACAACAAGATACAAAACCTTATACTGTTGCATATCATATGTTCCCGACATCAGCGAAAAAATAACCAACATTTAGAAAAAAACTTATAACAAAACACAACATTCCACTAAACACCCGATGTATTCAAAAACTAGGTACAAAAATAAAGTCCATACTATGTAAAAACTACATTAACAAACACAACACAAACATTATTTATAAAAAAATGCAACTGTCACGACTTCAATATTGGAGAAACAAGCAGAAAAATGGAAACCAGTATGAAGAACACAATAATAATACCTTCACACGTTTTTGAACACTACAAATCAAATAAACATAACCATAGAAAACACTCACGCAATAAGTAGGGAAACAAATATAAACAAAACCAAAGAAGCTGTACTTACAGTGTAATTAAACAATTTTTTTTTTAATTTCGGGCAAAGCTACAACAGCGCTGTTTGTGCTAGCCGTCCCTAATTTAGCAGTGTAAGACTAGAAGGAAGGCAGCTAATCATCACCAACCCACGCCTAGTGATGGGCTACTCTTTTACCAACGAATAGTGGGATTGACCGTCACATTATAACGCCCCCACTGCTGAAAGGGGGAGCATGTTTGGTGCGACGGGGATTCGAACCCGCGACCCTCAGATTACGAATTGAACGCCTTAACCCTCTTGGCCATGTTGAGCCAAAACCAAAATTAAACCAATATAAAGGAACACCTTTCTACCTATACTAATTAATAACCTAACATATACTGCAGCGCCCCCTACAATCATGCAACCGTTTACACTTTCCTCCCTAACACATGTGCCCGGCAACGGTCAGTTGAAAACTCTCTTTGTTAACCTAAAGATGACCTAAGAAGGTGGAAACGCTGTTCTTTACTTTATTTCAATAAACGTTTTAACACCCATACCAGCCGTCTTGAGATACACTTTCACTTCAAGTGGATTTCTCGTCATCACGAAATTATTGTGTCAGTTCTCAGATCTACTTAATAAAAGTCCAGTTTTATCACATGCAGTAGATATTGATATCTGATGATGATAATAAACTCTGTTCTTTAAATTAAATTACTTCAAAAACCACTTCAGAGTTAGAGTTGTTTATGACTAATTGACTTGGAATTGTCTCTTCCCGAATATTTAGTAAAAGTAACAGTTATTATCTATATGATGAAAGACAGAAACGTTCTTACAGCTGGATTTTGTCGTCTTTCCTCTATTAATTTCGTAACTCCTTCGATTAAGGATCTTCCTGGAGTTGAGAATATCTGATGCCATATGAAATCCACCAGTGTTCGCAATGGATAAAGGATGTTATATAGCTCAGGAAAACACACTAAAATCAAGGTCGTTTTTTAGTAAATCTCCATTCAAACTTCTATATGAACAATTATTTAAATACAAAGATTAAAACATTCAACTTATGCTCCGCTCAGAAGTATTTTAATTTTGTTCAGAACTTGAAAATTTGACATTATGTATATCACAAGAAGCGTTAAAACGGATTTTTTTTCTTTATGACGAGAAACCCATTTGAAATAAAATGTATCTCAGAACGGCTGGTATGGGTATTAACATTATTATTGATAAGGAGAGAACAACGTTTCAACCTTCCTAGGTTAACCTGAAGATGACCTCAGAAGGTCGAAACGTTGTTCTCTGCTTGACAATGAAGGTGTTAATACAAATTCCAGGCGTTCTGATATACATTTTTAAAACGAAGTTTCATTCTTACAAGATCCTCATTCCCTCTTAAAATCCCATCTCTTGTGTATCCTGTTCTTTACAAAATGACCAACGTAATAAGAATTATGGGATCTTCAGTATTTCAATTACGTACTTTACAATTGTAAAATCTGAGGTTTTATTAAAATTTGGTTCAGATCAAATTTAGAGATTACGAAATAATTTATGAATTATTCAGTTACATTAACTATATTTTTATTGATTTTTTTACAATGGATATTTCATATTGCCTTATGAAGAGACTGAGAGTAAGGATAAATTATGTTAACTCTCAATAGGAGTTATGAAACACGTGCAGAGTCAAACACATGTTTTTGCTTAATAAGAAATTCTTAAGGGAATGTTAAATATTTTGTGATATCTTACAGCAAGAAAGATAAAATGAAATTAATTAGTACATTAATTAAATTAAGATCGTTATTCGATATATATGTGTGGTGTATTCTTATTACTAGTACTGTATAGGTGTAATAACAATTGCCGCAAATGTGAGGATTCGATACTTTCATTTTCGATAGTCTATTTTTCAGTTATTATGCTGATTGTATATTAGACATTGATGTCACACACTCTGCAGTTTCTAATCTTTGTTTAAATATGTGTTTGTAATACAGCAAGCTCTTGTTTATTGGATATATTTAACTTTGGAAAACAAACTGGAAAAATAAACGACTGGTGGAAACAAAGAACAAAATTCACCATTTGAACGAAATTAAACCTAACTCAAACATACGTAATAAAAATATTAAGAACCCGGAAGTCTGCGTGTTGGCAACAGCTCTGGAGTTGGTTAGAAAGGGATTGTTTGGATTATGCTGGACATTCGTCTGGATTCCAAAAACCGTTTGACCAATGACATTAACCGCTAGTCCTTGGTACATCTCGTATATATCAAAGTCTTCCTCTGTTTGGGATTTTAGGGCAAATTTTTCCATTAGGACCTCAAGACATTTCTGCAAGATTGGTGTCATCTGAAATCCAAATTAGTTTATTGCAGACTGTATAATTAATTACAAGAATTCTAAATTTAAATGTATAGAATTACCATTACTACATTAATTATTTATAAATATAATAATTACAAAATTATACATATCTATATTAACGTAAGATTATCTGTAAAATTACAAACCTGATTTTATTTCAAGTAAAACTAATCAACGTTAAACTTAAATTATGTAACATTGCATCAAAGGCAGCAAAGAACCATCTGGTCCATCTAGATTGTCCTACCTATTAAATTAAACTAAACACTGACAAACTCGATGTCGTCACCTATAATTCAAATAGTAATCAAACTTTCCCCTAACCTCCCTTAAAGTAATTGCTTCTAACAGATTTGAAAGCAACCCGTTCGAAGACCAACGATCTTGTTTCAAAAATAAAGCTATGTTAAATAGCTTCTATCTTACCAAATCTATATCCGTGTCCTGTAATCTTACCACTCTCACCATTAAATACGAAAAAAAAATTAAAATTATCATTTTTTAAACAATCATAAAGACTTCAATTGAAAGCCCTCTACATCTCTTATGCTATTTTTTTTACAAGAAAAAAAGGTCAGAAATTTTGACCTAACCTCGAATGACACCATTTCTATCCACTTGTCATCTTAGTAGCCATCCTATGTTTTATAATCTTGTTTCATCAGTTTATGGTGCTATCTATGTCACGGATCCCGAAACTAAACATAACTATATGTTCTTTAACCAGTGACGTCTACGATAATATTATAATATTTTATATTCAATATTTCTGTAGATACAACCTATAATTTTTTTCTTCTTTTGTCCTGACTCTAGAGCAGCAACACTTAGGTTGGATTAGTTAAAGGACAAATCAACCAGAAAAATAAATCTATTTATTCCTTAATATTGTTAAGGCTATTCCCATCAAAATTATATTTGTAATTAAAATTGTATTATCACACATACACTGTAATTTCTACAGTATTGTTTAAACGTGTAAAAGATGATAATATAGATGTATGTAAGAAGTGTCTGACGATAGTTACTGTTTCAAGAACGTGTTAAAACAATGTTTAAGTTGTAGACTAAATACAATACTTACCTGTTTCATCTTACTGGAACTGAAGGTTGGAGTGATGAGACTACGAACTTCCTTCCAGTGTTTTCCACGTTTGTAAACAAATTGTGCTTGAAATTCTTTAATTGGCTGAATAGATCCAGGTATTAACATCTGTGGAGATAAGAGTGATTTTATACGTTTAAGCAGTTGATGAGATACAACTATCATAAGAATACAACTAGAATAATAAAACTATCATAAGAATACAACTATAATAATACAGCTAGAATAATAAAACTATCATAAGAATACAACTAGAATAATAAAACTATCATAAGAACACAACTATAATAATACAGCTATCATAGAAATACAACTATAATAAGAATATAACTATAATAATACAACTATCATAAGAATACAACTATAATAATACAACTATCATAAGAATACAACTACAATAATACAATTATCATAAGAATACAACTATAATTATACAACTTGTTTATGATCAGATTTAAACTGTGTAGCAGAGATTTTTTTTACTTATTTCTTGTGTTTCAGGGTCAAATACAATATAAGATCAAGTTTCTAACCATTGGTCCAGCACATGGCATTCATGTGAAAGTCGTTTCTGTGTAGTGATGTCCTCTAGTGGAAAGAAATATTCATATAAAATAAGAGTTCTTTAATTACCTTCGTAAATATATCAGCTGAATCATTAATATTATTTACTCTATTTTTGTGGACTGTAGTTTTGAATGAAAATGTGTTACTTAGTTTCTGTATTGATGGATGGAGGTGTATTTATATAATTAAAATAAAGTGATTGATGTTACGTACGGTTCTTGTTATAATTAATCTTTGTGGATTTGTTATACACTGGAAACATAAGTTTGTAAAAGTTTGTAATGTGATTATTTACTATTTCGTAATGATGCGTATGAAAGGTTGATTTTAAAAGTTTCAGAAAGGATTCAGCGAATAAGTTGGTTTTTTTTACACAATTTTTTTTCTGTGGATGTTGAAGGTTCATTAAGATTGCGAGGAATTATACATTTATGTAAATTCTCTGCAAAAATTAGCAGGAGCTTTTGTTTATAAATAACAGTTAAAGTGTAGAAGTTTTCCTTTTTGTTTGTTAATGATTAATAATGATATTTGTTTAAACTCTAGGTGACATTCTCTTTAGTGAATATTTGTTTCTGTTTTACAAGAATCGTGAAAGCTTTACTTACTCTGTTACTACAGTGAAATATCTGTAAAAGTAAAGATGTCAGTATACGGTGAGCACTGTGGTTAAAGAATTCTAAGCCTATATTTAGATAATCTCTATATGCTAAATATTTACTTCTGAATTAAAATATACATCTACTACTTCAGTAAATTATAAATACGGAGATTAGAGTGTTGACTGCAGCTAGATGCTTCAGTCACAATTACTCCAAACAACCTGGACTACCGGCTGACACTCCAGATAGGAAGATACGACGGCCTAATGCCTTCAAACGAACCTGACTACCGGATGACCCCCATATAGAAAGATACGACAACCTGGAATCGACAGCGCTGTCCTTTTCCTCGCCTTAAAACCATGTTCTTTTTTAATGATGAGATCTGTTTCTATTACATTTTAGCTGCTTTTGATTTTAAATTTTAAAAGTACCTAGCACTAGTCTATTTGAAGTTTGAACAAAGCGTTGATATCTTTCAAAAGAGATTACATCAAAAGCAGACCATTTCTTACAAAACAGATGGTCCTCCACTGGTACAGCGGTAAGTCTACGAATTTACAACGCTAAAATCAGGGGTTCGATTCCACTCGGTGGACTCAGCAGATAGTCCAATGTAGCTTTGCTATAAGAAAAAATACACAAAACAGATGTGTGAATGTTTTAAATAAACAAAATGCTCAAAACAGCTGAAACAGACCAGAATAACAATTCGTACATCTTTGTCATATCATACGCTACCTTCACATACAACAATTCTGACACACAATTTCTAAGGAAATATTAACCCACAGGGGTGCTCGAAGACTAAACAATCCTACTTTAACCTCGTAGTTGGTAGAAATTAAGGATTTTGACTACATGATTATTGACAATTTGGGTTAAAAACATTAGTGAGTTTAATATGTCAGTACGAGTCTTGCAGGAGTGGCAGCTGCCAAAGCGAAGGCGCTATCTTCTCTGTTACTACCAAGGTATTTATTTTAAAAACTACTCCATGCATGTAGACAGTAACATGAACATGGAACAGTATGTAAACGATTTGGCAAAGACTATAGACCGTTGTTAATAATTAATTTTAGGCCTAAGACAGGTGGACTTGCAGATTTCGGTGTTTAGGATTATAATTATTTTGTATTATTCTAAAAGTTACGTATTTAAAGAAATACTGTGGTAAATAAAGATGCTCATTTGGCCACAAATGTTTTGTGGTTTCTGCTAGTAAATATTTAATAACCAAAACCAAATCTGAAACAAAGGTAAGCGATTAAAATAGTTAAGTGTTATTATTATTGTTTGTTTGTTTTTTTAATTTCGAGCAAAGCTACTCCAGGGCTATCTGCGCTTGCTGTCCCTAATCTAACAGTATAAGACTAGAGAGAAAGCAGCTAGTCATCACCACCCACCGCCAACTCTTGAGCTACTCTTTTACCAACAAATAGTGGGATTGACCGTGATTTTATACAGCCATACGGCTGAAAGGACGATCATGTTTAGTATGACGGGGATTCGAACCAGTGATCCTCAGATAAGGAGTCCAGCGCCCTAGCCACCTGACCATACCGTGCCCTAGAGTGAATGTTTTCATTATTTAAAAAACAAATAATATTTTAAAAAACGTTACGTTTGTGACTGCAATTGATCTACTCAGTCATACAATTGGGAAATCCGTATTTACAAAAGGGCGGGATTTACGAGCTTATGACAGTTTAAAGAAAACGTAACATTTGAACAATTTTCAGGTAAAATGGGTTCTACTGAGATTAAGAATTGGAGGACAAAATCACAATATCGTAAAATAATGGTGTAAATCTAATAACCAGAGCCAGAACCACCAAGAATAAGGCACATACGTTCACACAGAGCTTCAAGTTCTTAGGTGCCTAAATTTGTAGATTTCCTACGATGGTGGAAGGACAGAGGTAGGTGAAAAACACAGACAGCCTTTGAAAATACACGTTTAATTGTTGTTCACAAAAATAGTAAACTATTAATCGAATGAATATATTGGTTATAAATTATCTATTTTAATATGAAAAATGTTCCTTTTCAGTATTATAAAGGTTGCAAATTGAATTATGTATCACAGTTGTACATAAAATGTTCATATTACGTATTTTAACACTTCATTATGGGTTAAATGGATATTAAAATTATGAACTAAATCAAAACGGTAATACATGAATAATATAGTTTTGTACATTTATGTAATTGAAATGAAACATTTTTCGTTAACAGACTGGGACACGTAAGCATATAGGTCATTCTATGAAGACATTCTGTAGATTTTGTGGTGATACTTTTTGTGGGGACACTTGTAAGAATGAAAACTTTACGTTAAGACTTTGAGTGATATCTATAATGCCAAAGTTTGAAATTTTGAACAAAAATGAACTATTTATGAACGAAGATACAGTTAACGAGAACATAAATTTAATTATCTAGTATTTGAATGTTGACAATGCTCAATTTAAATTTATACAGAGATTTACTGATAAATGGCCTTGATTTTTAGTGTGCTTTCCTGAGCTTTACATTATTTTTTATCCAATTCGGAAACTGGTGGATGTCGTATGGCATCAGATATTCTCAACTCCAGGAAGATCCTTAATCCAAGGAGTTACAAAAGTGATAGAGAGTAGATAAAGGTATCCTGCGGTAAAACATTTTCTGTTTCTCATAATATCTGTAATAACTATTACTTTTACTAAAGCCCTACGCTAGTACAGCGCTATGTCTTCGGATTTATAATGCTAAAATCAAGGGTTCAATTCCCCTCGGTGGGTTCAGCAGACAGCCCTATGTGGCTTTGCTCTGATAAAACACACACACACTTTTCCTGACTTTTCGGAAAGAAACAATTTCAAATTATCACGTGAAATAGCCATAAAGGATTATAAATCAGAAGTGGTGTTTGAAGTAATTTCTTTCAAAGAACGGTATTTCTCATCAGAAATCATTCTGCACTGTGTGTGTTGAAACTGGGCTTTTATAAAGAAGATCTGTCAATTTATGTAATAATGTTTACTCGCCAAGCACAAGGTCATATGGCCAAGCGTGTTAAGGCGTGCGACTCGTAATCTGAGGGTCGCGGGTTCTCATCCCGATCGCGCCACAAATGCTCGCATTTTCAGCCGTAGGGGCGTTATCATGTGACGGTCGATCCCACTATTCGTTGGTAAAAGAATAGCCCAAGAGTTGGTGGTGGGTGGTGATGACTAGCTGCCTTACCTATAGCCTTACACTGCTAAATTATTGACGGCTAGCACAGATAGCCCTCGAGTAGCTTTGTGCGAAATTCCAAAACCAACAAAACAAAGTCATATTTGGTCAAAATATATTTGAATGCCATTTAATCTAAAGTATTTTTGAGAATATCCGTTATCAAACAACGCTGAAAACTGGATGAATAACAAAATGATTGGATAAAATACTATTGCTGGACATTTGCTGTTTGTATTTAAAGATAAATCTAAAATAGGATGTATACAAATATATTTGATGAAATACTACTTCTTGATACTTAAGTATTTGTAGTCAGTTAACAGATAAATGTAAGTTATACTCTTATTGAAAAGTGGAGTATATATTAATTAGGAAGGTATTTTTAGATATTTTCAAAACTTAGAATTATTCACTATGTCAACATTAATTTAACTGAGATGAACACATATTTTATGTTTCATAACTTAGTTATTCTCCTACAAATAACATTCGTATTTTACTGTAAAATCGTTTTATTGGTTAATCACCACGTTATGTATATATAAATGTTTTCTTTTTTTTTTTAGCTTCAAAGATCTGATCTTCTGCAGATGATGTTGGATGCTAGAATGGCTAAAGAAGACATTGAAAATGTTACTGTCAAACACCTGACAGCTGGTGAAGACGAGCCAACAAAAGATGTTTTTAATGAAGAGAAAGGTGAACATAAAAATAACACTTCTCAAAGATTAAAAACAAAGTACATTCTTAGAGTATCTACAATAATGACGAAGATACGAGTGTCTGTGAAACAGTTTTCATTCATCAACTAAATTTAATGTTACAGTCTAGAAACGTCAGTTTATCGAATTGTTACATGGATGTAAAGTTACATGTGAATTTCAGGTTGTTGACCGTATAAATATATGAATTTAACGTATAGTTAAATATCTAGAATTGCAATTAGCAGCCTGGAAACAGTTTTTAGATTTATTCGACACTCGTTGTACGAGAAATTGGTCAAGCATAATATCTACTGTTTCATGTGATAATTATTATTCTATAGAACATCACTTGGTACTGTGACGTTGTAATTTGATTCTGATACCCTTCTGCTCTCTACCTTTTAACAAACTGTACATATTTACTAAACATTTGAAACTTCTATTTATTTGTGAGATAAACATGTTTACATCTTTACTTATTCCACTGATCGTGAACCAATATTCTTTCAAATTTTGTTTTCTTTACTTCGTCTTAGCAACGGTTATCCAATACCTTCAAGTCCATTAAAACCAGGTCATGTTAAACTGTATTTTACTGTTCTCAACGAAGCATATATCTATATTTTAATCAAGGTAATTGATCTGATGTGTAAAGAAAGATACAAAACTGGTCAACTCTCTATTTGGTTACATTGTATACACGTTTGTGTATTTATTTGACCAGAAACTTCGAAGGAAGGGAAGAAACAGATGAAGATTAATACAGATGGGGAAATTAAAACAAATTGTATCACTTTCTTATTAGCTGGATAAATCTCTTATCCACGTGTTGTAAAAAGTACTATATTTATATAAAATTACTGTACTTACACTATATAGTATATGTGTGGTTAACTGTATTATAAAGGAAGCAGTTGAAGTGATGTATTTTGTCTCTGTATGTGAACAATTTCTTTCAACTATTCATGTATTGAATATTTGTTTAATGATGGCAAACCACAGTTAACAATATTAACATTCTCACATATTGATGCGATGAATTCACGAATGAACTGTGAAAATAAGTATTAAATAAAGGGAACTTTATTATGGATTGATTTCTGTTGCTCAAGTATCTTAATTACTTCATTGTACTCTCATATGATTGGCTGTTGGAAAGTGAAAACCAGTTTCTTTGGTTTCCCTACTTACTGTCTGTATGTGTGGAAGGATGAGGAAACATATTGAAATTAAAGTTTTAACAAAATTATACCTTTGTATGTCTTCTTTAAGGTTATGATTCTACGGTGACTACATGCCATATATTTATACGATCCTTTTGTTTGATTAATAACTGTATGAAATTAAACTAATTCAATTTACATACTAGTGTTTGCCAGTCTTCTGTTGGTATTTTTCATATTGTATAAAACGTACACAAACTGTACTTACTCGTTTCGAGAACATTTTTGTAGTAAATAAAATTATTATATTAAATGTTTTATTAAAACATAGAAAGATGTCATGAAGGTATTAGATATTATTATTGTCGGAATATTCAAAATGTTCATGCTGCTTTTCTACTTATTACATAATTATCATAGATACAGAAACAGTATGTCAGTCTTGTTTATTTGAACAGTTATGAAACAACAAGTTCAGCCCTTGGTTTCACAACCCATATACTGGTCAACCGACAAGAGCCATACGAGTTTAAGCCTGAGAGGTAAACACTAAATAGCTGAAGCATACCTATAACTTTGTGTTATTTTTACAGATTTATTAATATTTTTCTTCAAAAATATTTACTTTTAGTTGAAGAGAGAATTAGGAACTTATCTAATTTGAAACTCAGTTGTTATAATGTCATGATATACAGGTTTCTTCCTGAGAATAAGAAGGATATTCACTCTATGGCCTATCAAGCGTTTGGATCTGGACCAAGAAACTGTATTGGCATGAGAATGGGGCAGCTGCAAGGAAAACTAGCCTTGTGCAGAATCTTACGCGCTTACATGCTAGTTCCTTCTGAGAAGACAGAAATTGTAAGTTTCAAGTTTTGAATATTATGGAGTAAGAAACACAAGTTTGTTTACAATCACAGTTATCTCAAAATTATAATTTTCTTTCAGATGATGAGACAAGAATATAAGATAGATCACAAAGTAAACAGTAAAATAAGTAAAAAGTAATAATTATTTCCGATCACATTTTAACTGTGTAGCATAGAATTGTTTTACTTATTTCTTAGTAATTGAAGTCTTTTCTTCTCTTTCAGGGAGATATCCAGCATAATGTTAAGTTCGTTACAGTTGTGCCAGGACGTGGCATTCACCTCAAAGTCGTTCCTATCTAGTAGTGTCCTCTAGTGGAATGAAATATTCAAATAATTAATAGTTTTTTTAATTAATTCAAGAAATGTATCAGTTTAAATTTAACACATTAACATTATTAAATCTATTTTTGTTGATTATAGTTTTGACTGAAGGTGTGCTTGTTAGTTTCTGTGTTATTAAACAAAGGTGTAATTATAGAACTATAATAAACTGAAGGGTCTTGACAAACTGCTCTTGTTATCCCTTAATCTTCGTAGATCTATAGTACACTAGAAACATGGATTTGAAAAAGTCAACATTGTAATGTGATTATTTACTCTTTTGTAGTGCTGCTTATGAAAAA
Source organism: Tachypleus tridentatus (assembly GCF_004210375.1). Lineage (NCBI taxonomy): Eukaryota > Metazoa > Arthropoda > Merostomata > Xiphosura > Limulidae > Tachypleus > Tachypleus tridentatus. The sequence goes on along the minus strand of NC_134827.1, from coordinate 97,656,080 downwards.
CGGGTAGATTTTAAATATTTCAGAAAGATATTCAGTGAATAAGTTGGTTTGTTTACACAATTTTTCTAAGGATGTTGAAGGTTCATTAAGATCACAAGGTATTATACATTTATATAAATACTCTGCAAAAAATAGCAGAGAATTGTGTTTAGAAATAACAATTAAAGTTGCGATTGGTTTGTTGATGTTTAACAATGACATTCGTTTAAACTCTAGGTAGCATTCTCTATAGGAAATATTTTTCTGTTTTATGAGCGTCACTCTGTTACAACAGTGAAATCTAAGCCTACATTAAGAGAACCTCTATATTCTAAATATTTAATTATGGATTAAAACATACATCTATTATAGAATGTCCCATCTGATCAACTCCCTAATGAATGTTAGAAGTTCGGTTTGTTTTGAGGGCTGTCTATGCTAATCGATTCTAAACTTGCAGTGATGTATTACAAAGAAGACAACTGATCAATACCAGTCACCACCAACTGTTGGCCTATACTTTTCACCAACGAAAAGTGGGATTACTGGAATTCTCTCAAAGTGGAATAATTTTAAAACAAGTGGTATAAACAGATTTATTGGATTAACAGTTAGTATCTTAAACAACTTGTAGCTGGAGTATTACATAAGTTATTTGTATCAATTATGCATAATAAAGTTCCTATACAAATATAGAATTACTGTGTGAGTAAATAACATATAAAAACAATACTGTTGTGACGATTGTTTAACACTAAGTCATCTCATTAAAATTACTTTTATATATTTATCATCTTTTGTCACATGAAAAAACATTTTACTGTTGAAAGTTTACCGGCTACAGTTTTCACATAGTACAGGAAAGAGTGAAAAGCTGACGTCAGCACACAGCGAATATTATAGGAAGATAAATCAAAACAACTATTTGGAAAAGGTCTATAGTCCAAAGGTTTGGCTAAAAATGAAACGTATACCCACTATTGAAGGTCCCATCCACTCAATCCTTAAGGATTGTAAAATGTTTGTTTTGAACTTTGCACAAAACTATAAGATGCCTATCTCCCAAGCTGTTCCTAGTGTAACAGTGATACGTTAGACTGAAGGTAACTTGTTGACATCTCGATACACCTTCGCATTATAACACTGCTATGGTTGAAAATACAAGCATGTTAAAAGGAAATATAACAGTTATTAAAGACGTATCTTAACACCGAGACAAGTGTATTGGTATTCTTTCCTGTAAAAACATTAAATCATAGACACCTTCAAACATAAAATACTTTAGTGAATTTACTATATTTAACCTATTTAACAAAAGATAGGTTAATGACATCATACAATACTACAATAACTTTATACACGTGGACGGTAAAGATAAGTAAAGGCGTAAGAGCGAACTATGCTATTCATCTATAATTTAAGATTGTTTTATAAAAAACAAACTACCTATTTTATCCTGGTTAAATACACAAAATATTCAATATTTTGATTATTAGAAATAACTAGAGTGTTCGTACAACAGACATGTTAGGTGTTTATATCTGAAGATTTTCAAAAGTTGGACTAAACTAGATTTAAAAATCTTAGCTTTAAGAAATATTGTGTTTGATTCCTTTATAGATAGGTCTAGCAACTTTTGCGTCGTGAACTTGAATGATGTTGCTATTTTGTTAATTACATCGTTAAAATATAACAGTTGATAGGAGAAGCCCAAAAGCTGGCTGTGGTGGTGATGACTAGCAGTTCTTCCTACAAATCTATCTCTTCAAAAATAAAGATGGCTATTAAAATAATTCTTGAAAAGATGAACGCGAATTTTGAGAACAACTAAATAGTCCTCGAGAATCAACTCCAAAGTAGAATATTACATCTGATATTGAAAGTTCAAGTCATCCTGAAATTAATAAGCCTGGAGGTATTTTGAACGTTTTTACTTTAATCAGAATCATACTTTTGTATATTGATAGATCGTATTATAAATACTATACACAATGAAAAATAACATTCTAACAATTATTTATTTGTTTATTTAGGAGTTCTATAGTATCAATTGTGCGCTGTTTCACAAAGCAAATATAGACTTCAATTTATAATGATTATTTAATATAAAGACAAGTGATATTTTTCTTTTTCCAATAATGCTCAGTTATGTATTTAACAGAGAAAAGGATGAATCTTAGACGATAAAGAAAAGTTAATTTTTATTTTAATTTGGATTTCCGATTGCAAATGATGGATATTCTTTATTTCAGACAATTCTCAAACAATATTTAAAGAAATTGATCCATTATGATTTAATTCTAATTAGTTCATGTTGTTTTCATCATCAGTAGGTTAAAATCATATTTTCCAAATCCTATTTACATTAACAATTTGAGACGGTATTTTATAATTAATATTATTTTGTTAGAATACATCAAGTAAATAAACATAAGTAACAATGAACTTCAATGTTATGTTCCTCCACTCATATATACTTAATATATTTTGCATACGTTCCTCTGGACTGATCAATACAGATGTTAAAAGATTTAACTAAAACGGTTTTGCTGATAGAACATTTGGATTATATCATTTTTCAAACATTGTAATTAAAAAGGTAACAATTGAGAAATTACACATTTTTCTGAAACAAAACGTGATTAATTGATTCTTAGCATAGTTAATGTTCTGTTATTTTATCAGATATAATTTTGTTTTGTTGAAATATAAATAAATAAAAAAATATATAGTCACAAAATTGAATTAAACAGTTCAAATGACAACAATCGATAATTTATTTTATTGAATGTAATTTTAATTTTACACACTAGGTGGCAAAATATTTAAGATGATCAAATGAAAGTCTTTTATTTTACATGAATAACATATTTGTAGTTAGACTTCAATGAACAAAAAAAACAACAATACTACGAAGCCATGAAATACCTTTGTTTGAAGGAGTGGTCTTCTAACCAATCATGCGAGCGATATATTAAATATTGTTTGTTTGTTTTTTAATTTTGCGCAAAGCTACTCGATGGCTATCTGCGCTAGCCGTCACTAATTTAGCAGTGTAGGACTAGAGGGAAGGCAGCTGGTCATCACTACCAACCGCCAACTCTTGGGCTACTCTTTTACCGACGAATAGTGGGATTGACCGATAAATTGTGATATCCCACATGTTTGTTCCTTTGATTTTGAATTTCGCGCAAAGCTACACGAGGGCTATCTGTGCTAGCCATTTTTAATTTAGCAGCGTAAGACTAGAAGAAAGGCAGCTAGTCATCACCACCCATCGCAAACTCTTGGGCTACTCTTTTACCAACGAATAATGGGATTGACCGTAACATTATAACGCCCCCACGGCTGAAAAAGCAAGTATGTTTGGTGCGACGGGGATTCCAACCCGGGACCCTCAGATGAGGCGTCGAATGCCTTAACACACTTGGCCATACCGGGCCATTAATAATCAGTAATTACTAGATTAAAATTATTGTTTTTTGAGGAAAGCTTAACAGTGGACTATCTGTATCCTATCAACCGCGAGTATCAAAACTTATTTTTATCGTTATAAGCCCTCAGACATAACGCTTAGCCCTCAGGCTTAACGGAATGGTTAAAGATGTATTGGTGAGAGAAAAAATCATAGCTTCTACATATTTCCACTTTTACTCTTTATATCAGATCTACGACTGTAGTAACTATTTTAAACAGGTTTGTGTCCCACACCTATTACTATTCTACTGCGTTTTTATCTTTTTATCATTACATTGGTATCACATTCACATGCAAAATACTTGTACGAAAATTGAGAAAACAATACGCATGACAATACCATACAGCAGGTATATTCTAAACTATTTATGGATGAGAAATGTCACTTATTTTAGTGTTATGATTTAATTATTCACACATTCTGTCCTTATTTTAGATTACCTACTTTAAAGCATTCTGGTTGTTTGAAATATTCCGTGTGTGGCATTGTTTGGTTAATTAAACTTGTGATTTTCAAAGTATTTTGTAGGTGGCGCTTTCTTACCGGTCGGCCCGTAATCTTTTGTAAATCCTTAATTTGAATTTGTCGCAAAAGGTCCAAATCCGCTACAATAACTATAGGTAATCGTCCGAAGTAGAATCTAGAAAATAAATATTAAAATATTCAGTAACAGATACGTGAAAGAAAAACGTTTATTAAATTGTTTTATACTGCGAATTTCACTATTTTAACAAAAATGTAAAAAATGTCTAATGTGACAGAATGGAAAATAAAGTGTAAAATACATTTGTGAAAGACATGATTTAATAGTGAAGTGTTATAGGAAATCTGGTAATAATATAGAAATGTATATTAATACGTTATATATTATCTTTATCTATCTAGAACAATGTTATATTACATTTGATTGATTTATTAGTTGCACAGTTAGAAGCAATAGTTTTACGTTACTTTTCTTTCATTATTTTATTTATGTTTGTAAAACAATAAATTAGAACAAATAAATTCATGTCCGGTTTTGTATTTGGTACTTTCCATGAAGAATTAGAGATAAATATAAAACTGTCTTTAATATTTGTGTTTGATGTCATCCAGCAACAACAGAGTGAAGTGAGGGAAGAGTTTCTACCTTTGTTTTGTAGGTGACGCCACCTATTAGATGTATCAAAAATCACGTTAACAAATAAACTATTTGGTCATTTTCTGAAAGCTGTAAAACAACTTACCCACAAATCTTCCCATACTTTTTTATCCATTCTTCATGACATTTAATAGCACCCTTTAATAGAGAGAAAAATATACACATTAATTATCTATGTTGAAAATAAAGTAAATATTTAACCAAAGCTGTAATCCATCGAAAATAGTTACGATAAAGTTGATCAACTTTTGAGAATTACTAAGCACTAACCAATAAGCTGAGAATTATTTAGCCTATAGTACAGATAAAATATTGACAGCTTATTGACTCCTTATGTAAAGTTTCATTATTAAAATATTTACTGTACATATTTAACAATGAATCTTAGAGTTAAACAAAGTTAATCAAACCATCTTAAGTATAAATGTTGAGTACATAACAATAACAATAGTGAGCAGTTTTGTAAGATTGTAATACATAGTGTTATTAAAGTAAAGATGTATTGCTTTTCATGGTCTTATTGTAGCATCATTTTCATGGTCTTATTGTAGCATCAATTAGTGCAGAGATGTTTCATATGATCTGCTGCTACAGCAGTTGATGGTGAATTATTTTTACTGTTAACTACAGCAGTTGTTTGTTCAGTGCTTCTGTTTTACTATTTCAATAAATTTCTGGAAATGTTTGCATTGATATGGATTGGTAGTGTTTTTTATTTACAAATAAAATTTAAACTATTTATATATAATGTTTCTATCGAAATTAATCTTATTTTATCTTATTTTTCCCTTTCATTTTACATTTTAGAATATTTTACTTGGTTTAAAAATTTGAAATCCCAATATCCTTATTCTGTAAACTTAGACCTTGAGAAGAAAAATTTATATGTCGTAAAAATGGTTTAGTTGTTGTATTTCATATTTAAACAAAACTGAAACCAAACATGTTGATGTGATAGCTCAAAACTCCCAATTCGTTGATTTTTGAAAAATTTTTGAACTTCCAAGAAACTTCATTTAAACTTATAAAAATAGATTTTCTCGAATTTTGTTTGAAATATTGGAATTGAAATAAAATATTTTCGAAATCTTGGTTTGAAATTTTCTCAAGTTTCCAAAGAAAAAGTTTGGTTTTGGTCCTGGAATGCCAAAGTCTAATCCTAATACCGATTCTTCATGGTTTGTTAAAGTTACGAAATCCTTCCTCATGAACCTAGATTTACTTCGGCAGAGTCTCCGAAAGTAACTCTTTGAGGTTGAAATAAAACCAAAATAAAAGAAACATATTTTTATTTCTTACTTTTAAAGTTTATATGTCCCGTCCTGATTTGTTATAGCCTATAGAGAGCATAATTATTATCGTGATTCATGGTACGTACACATTTCACTGACGTCACGACAATACGAATAGCAAAGTTAAGGGGAACTTGGAAATGTTGATAAACTTTCGCATGAGGAATGCTTGTACATAGTCAGCTCATCTGTTGCCACAAACATAACGTGATGATCCCTAACCGGATAAGTTAAATTAAAACAAGATAAATGTATGGAAACCTTCAATTCAATTGTGTTGAACTCTTTTAAATTGTACGGCAAATTCAACTAGAAATGTATACTTTCAGTTGAAATAAAAGTTGGGTTAAAATATGATCTTCATGACCTTTCTGATTAGTTCCAAAGAGCTATTACCTATAGAAGTGACTTTAGTTACTGAGACAGAATTTAGCAACTACGCTGGTTTCAAACATCTGAAGAATTGTACGGTGTATCTAATTTACAAAACATATGCACGTTGTAATAGTAGCTAACGTTAACAGATTTACTGTCAGTAAATGAGGTTTTTAATGTACCCATCCTATGTCATTTTACAAATATACGTATATTATTTGAAATAATCCACTGAAAGGATAAATCTTAAGCATAGACTTTTCTAGAATTTTTTTTATTTGAGGACCATAAGAGACAAATAAGTAGTGTAGAAAAATTTACACTTTCATTTTAACTAAAGTTACAATAACGTGTCAGTAATGAATTCATAAAAACTCTGTGAGGATAAAATAATACGTCATGTTTAAATATGATAAGTTAGAGCCTTTCAAGTTTAACATTCAAAATATGTTTTAATATTTCTAAGTTTAAATAGAAAATTAAAGATCGACACATTTAGATTTCATTTTTCTATTTCAAGTTTCAGAATTAAAACCCTTCAAGTTTCACATTCTAAATACGTTTTTACACTTGTTGCAAAATATATGTAATACAAACCAGGAAAACACTGATTCTTCATTGATCTATCTGTTTCACTCAACTCACTACGTATTAATTACTACTTAAACACTAATTAGGTTATTTTTTTCCTGTATGTCATCTCCTTGATTTGTTTTGTTAACAAAACAGTTTCTATCTACTTGTCTGTAAAACCACCTATCTGAACCACGTCACCACCAATGACAACAGAACAGTAACAACAAACAACATCATCTTTACTGGTTATTATTTGGTGTAGTTTTTCACTATATTTTTTATAATGTGTGACTGCGACACCTGGCGGTTAGAGTGTTTTTTGTAATTTTCTAAGTTGTATGTTTCGTTTGTCTTTCTTTACAAACGTGCATGTGTTGATATCATATACACATACAGTCGTGAATGTATCGAGCGTATTTAATACACAGGTATTCAAATTAACTCTAGGTATTAATTATCGTTTCTTTTATTCATTGTACATTTGCTTGTTTTGTTATGTATTACATTTTACCTATCACTATAAGCCAATTACGTTACTCACCTTTGTCTTTACTTTTCTATAATTTATTCATTTATCATCCGACTTTAACTTGATACACTTTCACCTGAAGTATCTTTGTTTTCTCATTCTAAAACTTTGACTTAATTCAGTTGTACTACTTTATAACAGGACAAACCTGGGTCATGTTGTTAATTTTGTAAGGTTATTTTATGAATGAAGACGTAACTTTCAGAACATTACTATACTGTGTAGATTGAAAGAATTGTTGAGTTTATGATTCATTGAGTTCAGTGTTAATCAGTGAGTTACAGCGACAGCTGCTACACCTAGAATACAGCAAATGTTATTTAAGAAATAAATTAATTCATTATTATTAGTGTACCGTAATTCACAATAGTTTCATTAACCCAGTAGAACACACCCAATGTTGTATTAGTGGTGTCAGAAGTGTAAACATTTTATGAAGATAAGTTTCACTTTAGACTACAGTTCAATATAACAATTAGTGCATCGATATGAAACAATGGAGAGAATAAGGAGAAAGACCTGGAGCACCAAAATAATATAAAAACATATGTTTAAAAGAACAAAATATTCGTACATAGAAACTTAGTTCGTAACAATAATAAACAGACAAGGCAAGAGAGAAAGGTCGCAGATTATGTGAATGAGAAAAAATTTTAATAGAAAAATTTTAAAAGAGAGAATTTAAAAGAGAAAGAGAAAACCAAGAAAGAGGAATTTGGGTTTAAAAGAGAACGTAGTTCTTAAATAATAATTAAAAATAATGAATATAATTAAAGATCAGTAAAACTATTTTGATGTGTGGAAGGATTATAATGATATGAATAAATATTGCTATATTAAAAAAGTAGCCTAACAGTTGGCGGTGTGTGATGAGGACTAGCTCTATTCTTCCAAGTCTTAAACTTCTAAATTAGGATCGGCTAACGCAAATAACACTCGTTTAGCTTTGCGCAAAATTGAAAAACCGGAAAAACAAACAATATTTGGGAAGGGTCCCAGAAAGTGTTCTCTTCGAAGATCAAATGACACCAAAATAAAAGAAACAAATATTTTTATTTCTTACATTTGAAGTTCATATGTAACGTCATGCTGTGTTTTCGCCTACAGAGAGCATAATTATTCTCGTGGTTCATGGTACGTGCATGTTTTACTGACTTCACGATAGTACGAATAGCAAAGTTAAGTAGCCCTTGGAAATGTTGATAAACATCCGCATGAGCAATGCTTGTACAATGATGTCGAGAAAACCCGCTTGTAGAGAAATATATATGCAAAAACGGCTCGTTTTTACATATATAATGCTTGAATACAGCCATCTGTTGTCACAAACATAACGTGATGACCCCCAACCAGATAGGACGAATTAAAACAAGGTAAATGTATGAAACCTTACAATTCAATGTACCTAACTCTTGTAAGTTGAACGGCAAAATCAACTAGTAATGTGTAATTTCAGTTGAAATAAAAGTTGGGTTAAAATATGATCTTCATGACCTTTCTGGTTAGTTCAACGAGCTATAACCAATAGAAGTGACTTTAGTTATTCACACAGAACTGAGCAACTACGTTGGTTTCAAATAACTTAATAATTCTTCAGTACATCTATCTTACAACATCTTTAGAACTTGTAAGAGCAGCTGACGTCGTCATATTTAAAGTCATGAAATTTAGGTCCTTAATTTACCCATCCTATGTCATATTACAAATATACCTATATTGTTTAAAATAATTCATTGAAAGAATAAATTTTAAGCAAAGAACTTTCTAGAATTTTTTATTTAAGGATCATAAGAGACAAATAACTAGGGTAGAAAAAGTAAATATTTCATATTAACTTGAGTCATAACAAAATGTAAATGATTTTGGTCTCACTGTATACATGACTTGTGACCAATTATCTTATTCAAAATTGGTGACGTCACAAAAATTGACGACACGCCTATAAGTACTTTTAGAAAACCTCATTAAACGAGATGTACTTTCTGATGGTCTCTCAGGTTAAATAACACCAAAATTAAAAGTAACAAATATGTATATGCCTTAGTTTGAAATTATTAAGCCATTTCATGCTGTTTTTGTGGGTTTTTTTTTTACCTTAGAGAGTGCATAATTCTTCTCTGACGTCACAACAGTACGAATAGCAATGCTAATGAGCCTTGGAAATGCTGATGAACTTACTGCAGAAGTATGTTGAGCAGAGTTTATTTTTCTCTATTGTTACAACAGTAACTTGTACCAGAGTTCCTTCTTTGGATTTGTCATTATAGCAGTTGACTGTGAAACGTAGTTTGTTTTTAATATTAACTGCATCAACTATTTCTGTAGTGCTCAAACTGAGCTGTTATACTGCACCACAATTCGTGTGAATGTTTTCTTAAGATATGTAAATAAAGAATTTATAGTGTTTCTATCAGAACGAATTTACTTTAACAGGTTTCTCACCAGCCAGTGGGGAACAATTTTGTGTTTAAAAAAACTTGCCCAATCCGGTTTTTATTAATTTAAACTGAAAGTTTTGGACATAATTGTGGCTGCGAAAAGTGATTTGAAGCGATAAGGTGACAAAACTCCGTTAGTGATTCGAGAGCTTAGCAGCCTAGCACAAGATTGTGTGTTTATGTGTGTTTTCTTATAGGAAAGCCACAACGGGTTATCTGCTGAGCCCACCGAGGGGAATCGAACCCCTCATTTTAGCGTTGTACGTAGCACAAGAAGCGTGGATGTCTCCAAATGACACAGAAGTATACCTTCTTTATTCTTTTGCTATAACCGCCCCAAGGGCACAGCTGTATGTCTGCGAACTTACAACGCTAGAAACCAGATTTCAATACTCGTGGTGGGTGGTTAAAGCAAAAGAATAAAAAAGAAAAATATTATTTATCTTCCTGAAATTTCGAGAGGATAAGGGAGGAAAATTTCGTAATTGTGCTGTCTGCTCTCAATACAACAAATAAGTACGAAAAATTAGCAAAGTAAAAAAATACTAACGAGAATAGTGTGGTGAAAACGAACTTCTATGATAATTTATTTGTTTTTGAATTTCGCGCAAACCTACACGAGGGTTTGTTTTGTTTTGTTTTTGAATTTCGCACAAAGTTACTCGACGGCTATCTATGCTAGCCGTCCCTAATTTTAGCATTGTAAGGCTAGAGGGAAGGCAGCTAGTCAGCACAACCAACCGCCAACTCTTAAGCTATTCTTTTACCAACGAATAGTGGGATTAACCGTGACATTCTAACGCCACCACGGCTGGGAGGGCGAGAATGTTTGGCGTGACAGCCTACACGAGGTATATTTGCGCTAGCCGTCCCTAATTTAGCAGTGTAAGGCGAGAGGGATGGCAAGTAGTCATCACCACCCACCGTCAATTCTTAGGCTACTCTTTTACCAACGAATAGTGGAATTTGATTTACTTATTTTAGCTGAAAACACGATGTAGTTTATTATTCTGAGGATAAGTTTAAGGACGATTCGAAATTCTACTTGGTCATAAACGAAACACAATGAAGTCTTGAATTTTTCTTGTTATTTTTATGTTTAACACACTTACACTGAGTTTACATATTTTGGAATAAGTGCAATGTACTAAGATTAACATTTATAAGTTTTGAACACCTGTTTTTGAAACTAAACCTGAAATAATACAAAAATCGTGTTTATTTCTTTTCTCAATTAATGAAATTACAAGAAATAATAATAACAATGATTTGTTAAAAATATGAATAACATAAAAAATAATCAATTCTCAAGTTTATGAGAAAAAAGAAATAAATAAACGATTTTCACTATTTCCCGATCATATCGTCATAACTTTATCAAATTATACTTTAAATTATTTATAAAAGAAAATATTGTCTTGGTAAATAAGATTTGCTCTTACTTCTAAAAGCGAAAGTTTCACGGTTAGTGACTCTGGTTTGAGCGTATTTTAAAGAATCTTATGGATTATGCAATTTAGCCATTGACACAGATAAACTTGGATACGTATACGTCTGTTTGATCTGAAATATCTGTATAATATACTTACTTGGTCTTTGTTTGTGGAAACATTTTAAAATGACCACATGGTCATTGTTACTTCAAATGAAACCGATCATGAAAAAAGTCCTTAAATTCATTATTGAAACAAATTAGTAAAAATAGTCCAAAGTGAAGAAAACTTCGATTCATGCGAGATGTATGGAGAAAAGGCAGCAGATTTCACTGTGTTTGTAATTCAGTCAAACTTCCATCAGAATCAAAGAACTCTCTCTAGCCGGGACTATAACTATTTTCAACGTTCAGACATCCCAAACATATTTTCTTAGTCTGGTAGCTAGATGCCATTCATAAAGGGAATATGACATTAATCAGGAATTGAATGAAAGTGTGGTTGTTAGTTTGTGTATTGTTAAAGAGAAATGTTATTATACAACTAAAATAAAGTGAATAATGTTGATGTGATCTTTGTAACGCTAGAACTTTTGTACTTTATCTACTCTTAATACTTGACGTGGAAAATAGATATGCATTTTGATTCGATTCTATTTACAACACTTCATTTTGTAAATTGTTTAACTTATTATAAATACTACATATGTAAATATCAGACCTCTTCTTCACGAGGTACAATAATTGGTCAAGCATTTCAAATATTTCAGACACCTTGCATTAGGTATATTTCCTCCTCGCTTTGTTCGTGGACATTTCTTTGAATAATTCTTTGAAGTTTGTGACTTCAAACCTATTGGATAAGACAGCTAATAATACTTCATACGTTAGGGTTCTCAACTTGGAAAGTGTTTAATATTATTAAAATCGATCCTTCTTTAAAGGGAGAACATTATGAATAACTTGTTCGTTTTTTAATAATATGAACATTTCAAGTGTCTGATATGTCTCTTATGTTCTCTTCCCATTATCGGCAGTAGAGCAGTAGTGGTAACCACACGTTTATTAAATAGGTTCTCCTATGGAATATTTCAAAATAACCGATATTTTAGGTTAATTCTTAAGTAGCTGCAAAAAATAAATTTGTCTGATTTTATCTTTATTCTCCAGAAGTTTTATTTCCTGATTTAAATGTATTGCTCGTTAAATGTGTCGTTGCTATTATCTTTCTTTGCATGATTATGTCTTTCTACACTTAATTTATTGTAAATATTCAATTTTGCCAGTATGCTTTCTTCAATCTTATTTTTATAATCCTTGTGACTTCAGTTAATATGAATCTTTTAATTTTTTTACTCTAGTCTTTTGTCTCTTATAGCCATCAGGTAAAAAATCCTCTTTCATGGACACATTGTTCTTACAAGTTCTAAATGTTATGTAATGTAGATATACTGAATAATAGATATATTGCTGCTTAATAGTGTCTGAATAAGTAAAGTCTTAGTTTAGGTAATAACACGTTGGAACTAACCAGAAAATTCACATTTTAACTCAACTTTTATTTCAACTGAATTATACATTTCTAGTGTATTTTGTGGTACAATTTTAAAGAGACTTTTAAGCATATTGAATTGTAAGTTTCCCTACATTTACTTTGTTCTAATTCGACTTACCTCATTGGGGATCATCACGTTCTGTTTGTGGCAACAGGTGGCTGTGTGGAAACAATATTTATAAAGCACATCAGCATTATTATTCATACTTTTGTGACGTCAGAGAAGAATTATGCATTCTGTAAGCTAAAAAAACCCAGCATGAAATAGGTTAATAACTTCAAAGTAAGACATAAACATATTTCTTACTCTTGATTTTGGTGTTATTTAATCTTAAAAGGAACGCTGTTCCTAAGTAACCATGAGGAAGTACATCTAGTTTCATGAGGTTATCTTCGTATCCGAGAATATATTTTAATTTGTATAGATAAGAACTGTTTCCAGCTATACACATTGACGTGCGTTTCGAAATAAATACAATTGATTAAAACTGGTTTACTTAAAAGCCTTTACTTCTGCAACATTATAATTAAAAGTCGTTTTAAAAGTGCTCATAATTGTGTTGTCAATTTTTGTGACGTCACCAACTTTGAACAAGATAATTGGTCACAAGTCATGTATACAGTGAGACCTCAATTATTTACACTTTGTTATGACTCCAGTTAATATTAAAGTCTTAATTTTTCTACCCAAGTTATTTGTCTCTTATGATCCTTAAGTAAAAAATTCTAGAAAGGTCTTAACTTAAAATTTATTCTTTCAATGGATTATTTTAAACAATATAGGTATATTTGTAATATGACATAGGATGGGTAAATTAAGGACCTAACATTTCATGACTTTAAATATGACGACGTCAGCTGCTCTTACAAATTCTAAAGATATTGTAAGATAGATGTACTGAAGAATTATTAAGTTATTTGAAACCAACTTAGTTGCTCAGTTCTGTGTGAATAACTAAAGTCACTTCTATTGGTTATAGCTCGTTGGAACTAACCAGAAAGGTCATGAAGATCATGTTTAGCAACTTTTATTTCAACCGAAATTACACATTTCTAGTCGATTTTACCGTGCAATTTAAAAGAGTTAAACACATTGAATTTTAGGTTTCCATACATTTACCTCGTTTTAATTCGTTTTATCTGGTTGGGGGTCATCACGTTATGTTTGTGACAACAGATGGCTCTGTACTAGCATTATATATGTAAAAACGAGCCGTTTTTGCATATATATTTTTCTACAAGCGGGTTTTCTCAACATCACTGTACAAGCATTGCTCATGCGGATGTTTATCAACATTTCCAAGGGCTACTTAACTTTGCTATTCGTACTGTCGTGAAAGTCAGTAAAACATGCACGTACCATGAACCACGAGAATAATTATGCTCTGTGTAGGTGAAAACATAGCATGACGTACATATGAACTTCAAATGTAAGAAATAAAAATATTTGTTTCTTTTATTTTGGTGTCATTTGATCTTGAAAGAGAACACTTTCTGGGACCCTGCCCAAATATTGTTTGTTTGTCCGGTTTTTCAATTTTGCGCAAAGCTAAATGAGTGTTATTTGCGTTAGCCGTCCCTAATTTAACAGTTTAAGACTTGGAGAATACAGCTAGTCATCACCACACACCGCCAACTGTTAGGCTATTTTTAATACAGCAATAATTATTCATATCATTATAATCCTTCCACACATCTACAATAGTTTTACTGATCTTTAATTATATTCATTATTTTTAATTATTATTTAAGTACTACGTTCTCTTTTAAACCCAAATCCCTCTTTCTTGGTTTTCTCTCTCTCTTTTAGATTCTCTCTTTGTTTAATTTTTCTCTTGATATTTTTTTTCTCATTCACATAACCTGCGACCTTTCTCTCTTGTCTTGTTTGTTTACTTTTTGTCACGTACTAAGTTTCTATGTACGAATATTTTGTTCTTTAAACATCTGTTTTATATTATTTTGGTGCTCCAGGTATTTCTCCTTATTCTCTCCATTGTTTCATATCGATGCACTAATTGTTATATTGAACTGTAGTCTAAAGTGAAACTTATCTTCACAAAATGTTTACACTTCTGACACCACTAATATAACTTTGGGTGTGTTCTACTGAGTTAATGAAACTATTGTGAATTACGGTACACTAATAATAATGAATTAATTTATTTTTTCAATAACGTTTGCTGTATTCTAGATGTAGCAGCTGTCTCTGTAAATCACTGACCAACACTGAACTCAATGAATCATAAACTCAACAATTCTTTCAATCTACAAGTATAGTAATATTGTGAAAGTTACGTCTTCATTCATAAAATTGCTTACAAAATTAACAACATGACCCAGGTACGGCCTGTTATAAAGTAGTACAACTGAATTAAGTCTAAGTTGTAGAATGAGAAAACAAAGATACTTCACGTGAAAGTGTTTCAAGTTAAAGTCGGATGATAAATGAATAAATTATAAAAAAGTAAAGATAAAGATGGGTAATGTAAATGGCTTATAGTGATAGGTAAAATGTAATACATAACAAAACAAGCAAATTTACAATGAATAAAAGAAACGATAATTAATAGCTAGAGGTACTTTGAATACCTGTGTATTAAATACGCTCGATACATTCACGACTGTATGTGTATATGATATCAACACATGCACGTTTGTAAAGAAAGACAAACAAAACATCCAACCACAAAATTACAAAAACACTCTAACCGCCAGGGTGTCGCATCATATATTATAAAAAAATATAGTGAGGAAACTACACCAAATAATAACCAGTAAAGATGATGTTGTTGGTCGTTACTGTTCTGTTGTTATTGGTGGTGACTTGAGTTCAGGTAGGTGGTTTCACAGACAAGTAGATAGAAACTGTTTGTCAAAAAAACGAAACCAAATTGATGAACAAGAGGAAAAACATTAACGTAATTAGTGATTAAGTAGAATTACTAGTGCGTAGTTGAGTTGGAGAAACAGATAGATTCCATGAAGAATCAGAGTTTTCCTTGTTTGTATTACATAGATTTTGTAACAAATGTAAAAACGTATTTAGAATGTGAAACTTGAAGGGTTTTAATTCTGAAACTTGAAATAGAAAAATGAAATCTAAATGTATCGATCTTTAATTTTCTATTTAAACTTAGAAATATTAAAACATATTTTGAATGTTAAACTTGAAAGGCTCTAACTTATCATATTTAAACATCACGTATTATTTTATCCTCACAGAGTTTTTATGAATTCATTACTGACACGTTATTGTAACTTTAGTTAAAATGAAAGTGTCAATTTTTCTACCCTACTTATTTATCTCTTATGGTCCTCAAATAAAAAAAAATTCTAGAAAGGTCTATGCTTAAGATTTATCCTTTCAGTGGATTATTTCAAATAATATACGTATATTTGTAAAATGACATAGGATGGGTACATTAAGGACCTACTATTTACTGACAGTAAATCTGTTAACGTTAGCTACTATTACAACGTGCATATGTTTTGTAAATTAGATACACCGTACAATTCTTCAGATGTTTGAAACCAACGTAGTTGCTAAATTTTGTCTCAATAACTAAAGTCACTTCTATTGGTAATAGCTCTTTGGAACTAATCAGAAAGGTCATGAAGATCATATTGTAACCAAACTTTTATTTTAACTGAAATTATACATTTCTAGTTGAATTTGCCGTACAATTTAAAAGAGTTCAACACATTGAATTGAAGGTTTCCATACATTTATCTTGTTTTAATTTAACTTATCCGGTTCGGGATCATCACGTTAAGTGTTTGTGGCAACAGATGAGCTGACTATGTACAAGCATTCCTCATGCGAAGGTTTATCAACATTTCCAAGGCCCCTTAACTTTGTTATTCGTACCTGTCGTGACGTCAGTGAAATGTGTGTACATACCATGAATCACCACGAGAATAATTATGCTCTCTATAGGCTATATAACACAGCAAGGACGTGACACCTATAAACTCCCAAAAGTAAGAAATAAAAATATTTGTTTCTTTTATTTTGGTTTTATTTCAACTTCAAAGAGTTTTTTTCGGAGACTCTAACGATGTAAATCTAGGTTCATGAGGAAGGATTTCGTAACTTTAACAAACCATGAAGAATCGGTATTAGGATTAGGGGAACATTACAGATGGCATCATGATTTAGGTAATGGAGAGATGAGGTGTAGAGTGTAGATAGAACGTCTCATGACACGGCCATCAGATTTGTTCAGAACCCTACGTACGTAACCCTATAAACATACAGTCTAAACTAGTAAGAGTGACGTAACAGTTTCGTCTTGTTCTACCACAGGTGGCGACAGAAGAAGTTCTGTCTCTTTTCAAGACCTTAGCATTTCAGGACCACAACCAAACCTTTTCTTTGGGAACTTGAGAGAATTTCAAACCAAGGTTTAGAAAAAAATTTATTTGAATTATAATATTTCAAACAAAATTTGAGAAAATCTATTATTATAAGTTTAAATTAAGTTTCTTGGAAGTTCAAAAATTTTTTAAAAATCAACGAATTGGGAGTTTTGAGCTATCACATCAACATGTTTGGTTTCAGTTTTGTTTAAATATGAAATATTAACAACTAAACCATTTTACGATATAAAAATTTTTCCTCTCAAGGTCTAAGTTTACAGAATAAGGATATTGGGATTTCAACTTTTTTAAACCAAGTAAAATATTGTAAAAATGTAAAATGTGGGCTACAAAAAATACGATAAAATAAGATTAATTTCGATAGAAACATTATATATAAATAGTTTAAATTTTATTTGTAAATAAAAAACACTACCATTCCATATCAATGCAAACATTTCCAGAAATTTACTGAAATAGTAAAACTCTCAAGCACTGAACAAACAACTGCTGCGTTTAACGGTAAAAATAATTCACCATCAACTGCTGTAGCAGCAGATCAAATGAAACATCTCTGCAGTAGTGAGGTGCTTTACAACAAGACCATGAAAAGCAATACATCTTTTGCTTTTAATAACACTATGTATTACAATCTTACAAAAACTACTCACTATTGTTGTTGTTATGTACTTAAGATGGTTTGATTAACTTTGTTTAACT
>NC_134827.1:97535472-97637703 GCF_004210375.1 Tachypleus tridentatus | reverse complement strand
TTGGTTTATCATAAGACTATTTGTATTTTCACATTTGGCGTTAAATTAGATGGAGGAAAACTTAGTTTTATAAAAAATATATAGCGCCCCCCAAAATAAAATTACAACCTTACATTGTTTTGTTCTTGTAATGTTGAAAATAAAATTGGATTATCTAATTACATCAGTGTATGTGTTACCAGTGGATAATATTCATTAGCTACTTTCCATTTAGTATGTCTCGATTCTCTTCGGTGAATTCAGCAGATAGCCCGATGTGGCTTTGTTATAAGAAACACACACACACACCTCTTAGTGTGTGTCACAGTAAGTCATGGTGGACTGTCGTGGATAGTTATGTTATCAAAACACGAGAAGGTCCAATTAGTTCTTGCTGTTAATCCAAATTTGTTTCGAATTCAAGGACAGCACGTGGAACACCTTCTGTAAAAATTCCTTGAAGTGTCTATGGTTCCAGACCTTGTTTTTTTTTCAACACCCTATCCTGTTATCAAATATTATAAAGTTGAATTCAAAGGTCATTGCATACGTTTCATGTTTGGGTTAGCTTTTGTTTACAGTAAATATATTGATATTTTTTCCAATGCACTCATTAACGTCTTTTTTACTAGAAAGACTCAATTATAACAGTGAAAAACCATTAACATCAGTCATATATATGAAAATTATCAAAATCAAGTCACGTAAAGCAATGTGTCCACATGATGGTTCCCCCTGTAATCACTTATACAAAATATTTTATGTATGTTTTATCTACTTTTTAGTATAAAAACTCTACCTTTCACTAGATTTATCGTCAAGTGGGTACTGTTCAATGATGAAACGAAACATTTAACGTATTGTAATACCAAGTGGATACTAAATCTTAATATAATATTTAACATGTTGTATTTAAAAGTGGATACTAAATCTTAATATAATATTTAACGTATTGTAATACCAAGTGGATACTAAATCTTAATATAATATTTAACGTATTGTAATACCAAGTGGACACTAAATCTTAACATAATATTTAACGTATTGTAATACCAAGTGGATACTTAATCTGAATATAATATTTAACGTATTGTAATACCAAGTGGATACTAAATCTTAACATAATATTTAACGTATTGTAATACCAAGTGGATACTAAATCTTAATATAATATTTAACGTATTGTAATACCAAGTGGATACTAAATCTTAATATAATAAACCAAATTAAATTAAATAGGAGAAAATACTTTAATTTCCAGGATACAAAATCTTTCTATAATCAAACTTTAGAAAACCTATCAAAAATAAAACTTGACTGTTGTTGATAACCAAAACTACATCTATAAATCATTTACAACTAAAATATTTATACGTAAACACAAAGTAAGCGAAATAAGGTTTAAAGTTAGCCTAAGTATATTTTTATTTGGAAATTACCCACCGTATTTTTACATTAAAGTTAACAAAGTATTTTTATTCGAAAGTTAACCAATGTATTTTTAATTTAAAGTTAGTCAATGCATTTTTATTATAAAGTTAGCATGTTATTAGAGGATAACACACGTTAATTTGTTTTGATGCACATAGTATGTGTATAGTATGTGTATATTAGATAAAAACCCTGGTTCTCATAACTTGTGTTCTTGAACTAGTCATCTGTATCTAATATTAAAGATTGTAACTTTCACTGTGTTAAACAAGATCAGGTTTTCTATTCTCAACCTTAACTACCCACGATAGTCCACCTATTAAAATCAAGTACACTGCTTACAAACTAATATATGTGATACTCCAGTTTTAACTAGAAACACAAATAACACATGATTATCACATTATTTTGGACCGAACATTTACATTAATTTTATTTGCATCTTGCGCCACATCTTACAATAACAATGGTTTTGAAAAATTATATTCCAGCCACGACATTTTAATTTACCAAAGATAGCGGAACTAATTTGATTGCCACCTATTGACAGATATAAAAAGCATTAAAATTTGTATTTCTAACCAAACCAAAACAATGGTTTTGAAAAATTAAATTCCAGCCACGACATTTTAATTTACCAAAGATAGCGCAACTAATTTGATCGCCACCTATTGACAGATATAAAAAGCATTAAAATTTGTATTTCTAACCAAACCTGTCTTGATGTTTTTTCTACCTGCAAAAATACCACTAAGAATTAAAATGAATATTTTAATTCTATTTTCAGATTAACATGGAGACAATTGAAGATGGACTCGTTCCTCCTAGATGATGCATGTACCCCTGAGCAATGGACCAACGTTAAGAGGACACTTATAGAACTCACGCTTTCTTCATACAATCAGACATATGTATCACTGACCCAGGTCGTTGACAATTAATAGGGAGGACACAATACGAATTCTAGGCCGTGAATTATGGTACCACACATGTTCACACAGCTACCAAACTCGGATTCAGTAAAGAAAAGGAACGTTATTGAGATAAGGTTTGCTATAAAATAAGAAAGTAGAGTTAGATAAATTCACACACAAATTTCTATTTCACAAAGCCACCAATTATTAAAAGAATCGGGGTATTTAATACAAAGAAATGTAAGTTTTTTATTTCGTTCATTAAAGTCTAACTGTAAATATTTTATTCGTATGTAAAAAAAGACCCTCAATTCATCACGTAAAATGTACTGCCAGGTCGTGTACAAAAGAACAATTACTTTTAATAAAAGAAATTATCGATTATCATAAATAGAAATGATAAATTCAACTTTTTTTGACTATATATCGGTTACTTATTTAGATTATATTATACAAATTTGTATCTAGTAAAGATCAGAATAATAACGTTGTTAATAATTAAAGAAGGATATAAGCCACTTTTTATTTCAGAAACATAATAATTTCTCAATGATTACTTTAGACAATATTTAAAAAACGATATTATTTAAAGGTTCTATCAGAAAACCGTTTCAGTTCAATCTTTTAACATCTGTATCGATCAGTGCAAAGAAAATATGCAGCATATATTAAACATATATGAGTGGAGAAACATAACATTGCATGTCCAATTTTTTTGTTTACTTCAAGTTTAACATTATTGAACAAAGTAATATCTCACTGTCACCAGTGTCATCTATTCCTGAGAAAACTACATACAATGACTACACGTATGTCATACTGAAGTTTCTGACTGTGTTAGATTTCTTCAAAGTACTTTATTTACAATATTATTGTTAGGATTAGGAAGTAAAACAATTTTTTATATTTTTTCATGATTTATCCTTCACTCTATCAAATGGATAATTGAGCTGTATATTAAATAGAAAATTTTCACTTGTTTGAAGAACAGTTCTTCCTATTTATTGTAGATAACATTAAATATTCACTCTATTCTGACAGCCATGTTTTTTGGGTTTTTTTTATACAATAGCAGATAACTTATACAGAAGAACGACTTAATAAACAAATCAATAATTGTTAGATATATCTAAGTTGGCATATTGTTATTTAGAAATAACTTAAACATTGCAGTCCTTTATTTTTATCATGTGTATACTTTAAATAGTAGATGTGATACGTTACTTTTAGTTTTTCTAAAGACTTGGTGATTCTCTAAATGTATCCTTTGATTCCTAATCTTGTATTAATGTGGGATTTGTGCATCGAAATTCTAATATGTTTCATTTACAATAGAATGGTCTAATTAAATATGAAATCTGTAAAACGTCGTGACACGTGCACATTGACCAGCTCGTGATAGAGTATTGAAGTAATTTATCATTTTAATTAATATAATATTATTTATATGAGAAAGAAAACTAAAACATACAGAATGCATACTTGTGGAACCTTTGATGTGATAGAAATAATAACTTCTACACAATTTCTTGTTCCTTCTGAAATTCTTTATGTATTTCATTGTTGGATTCTTCAGTAGTAGATGTACGTTATTGTTTTCAAGTGAGTCTTTAAGATATTGGTATTTTTCTAAATACAGGTTTCGATACATTTTGTCACATTGCTTACTGATTAGTGACTAGACTTTACCATTTTTATCCTTACTAACAACAATAGAACTCATGTTTACGTTTACAGTAACAGAGTTCTGAACACTGAGGATGAACGCATTTGTAACTTTCGTTTTCCTTAAATTTGAAGGTTTGCATTTTCACTGTTAAGAAAACACGTTGCCTGATCTAAGAAAAGGAAAATTCTAAAATTTTCAATAAACTGACCCTACAATAGCTCCTTTTATTATACGATACTATTTTAAACCAACTAAAATTCAAATTCTATAGAGAGGAAAATTTAAGACAATTAATAAAATTTAAATTAAAATAGATTCCAAACTGCTATCTAAGTCAGTTGAAATGACTGTATATACATTTACATATATAAAGTGCTGGCCAAAATCTTAAGGCCAATGAACATAAAGAAAAGATATGCATTTTACGTTGTTAGACTGAACCACTTATATAGGTAGAGCTTTGAAAAGGAAAATAAAAAAACTTTTAGCATTTAATAGTGAAAATGTGAACATTATGAAATTAGCCTAAATACCAGCTGGTCAAAAGCTTGAGACAATACTGAAACGAAGCGTTAATTGGTAAACACGTAACGAAATTTAGTCATTTGTGTTCAAGCATTAGCGTTGTCAACATCACCCACTGACATCTCCAGTGTTACATTTAGTAAAACATGGCAAAGGCGAAAAAGTTGACAGAGTTTTAACGTGGCAGAATTGTCGAGCTGCAAAAGAAATGTCTCTATCATCGTGCCATCGCTGGTGAGATTGGGCGAAGTAAAACTCCGGTTGCAAATTTCTGAAAACACTAAAGTGGTTGACCCAAGAAAATTTCGCCAGCGTTGAGCAGAAGGTTTCGACGAGTTGTCGGGCAAGACATCAGCCGATCGTTAAACCCTATTTAGGCCTTTACAGACGCAAAATGCAGCTTAAGAACAATAAGACGGCATCTACGAGGGAAAGGCTTTAAAAACCGTAACCATCTTCAAAGGCCACGTCTCCTTCCACACCACAAAACACCTCGGTTATATTTTGCTGAGAAGCACCAAACATGGGACATAGAAAAGTGGACGAAGGTTTTGTTCTCTGATGAGAAAAAAGTTAACCTGGAACGTCCAGATGGCTTTCAACGTTACTTGCACAATAAGGATATTCCACCGGAGACATTTTCTACACGTCACAGTGGAGGAGGTTCCATCATGATCTGGGGGACTTTCTCCTTCCATGGAACAATGGAGCCTTAGGTTATACATGAGCGTCAAACAGCGGCTAGCTAGCTACATTGGCATGTTGGAGAGAGCATCCATTGACTGAAAGCCCTCGCTCGTGTGGAAATGACAGGATCTTTCAGCAGGACAACACTGCAATTTACAATGCCCGCAAGACAAAGGACTTTTCATGGCGAATAACGTGATTCTTTTGGACTATCCAGCGTGTTCGCCGGAACTGAAACCCATTGAAAATGTTTGGGGGTGGATGGCAAGGAAAGTCTATAAAAATGGACGTCAATTCCAAACATTGCATGATCTTTGTGAAGCCATCTTCATCACTTGAAATAATATTGCAGCCAGCCTTCTGCAAACGCTTATATCGACCATGCCAAAGCGAATGTTTGCAGTTATTTGCAATGACGGCCGTGCAAATCACAACTCAGACATCTTGCTGGGCATTTTCTACCCTGTTTAGGACTTCTTTTGGTATAGTCTCAAACCTTGACCAGCTAGTATTTAGGCTAATTTCATAGTGTTCACATTTTACCTATTAAATGCTAAAAATGTTTTTTATTTTTATTTTCCCTTTTATTATTTTCATCTTTCAAAGCTCTACTCAAATAAGTAGTTGAGTCTAACAACGCAAAATGCATATTTTTGTCTTTATGTTTATTGTCCTCAAGATATTGGCCAGTAGTGTATCTTAATATAACTAAATAAATATAAATATATTTATATTACATGCTCAAGAATAGTCGACACTTTCGCAAACCTTGTTAAATTCTGCCAGTTTATCTACCAGTATTCTTGTAGTATATTCTATATGTGTCCTAAAACATTAATATTATTTACTCACGTAGTGACGTTGGAGGGATTTGATTTACTTATTTTAGCTGAAAACACGATGTAGTTTATTATTCTGAGGATAAGTTTAAGGACGATTCGAAATTCTACTTGATCATAAACGAAACACAATGAAGTCTTGAATTTTTGTTGTTATTTTTATGTTTAACACACTTACACTGAGTTTACATATTTTGGAATAAGTGCAATGTACTAAGATTAACATTTATAAGTTTTGAACACCTGTTTTTGAAACTAAACCTGAAATAATACAAAAATCGTGTTTATTTCTTTTCTAAATTAATGAAATTACAAGAAATAATAATAACAATGATTTGTTAAAAATATGAATAACATAAAAAAATAATCAATTCTCAAGTTTATGAGAAAAAGAAATAAATAAACGATTTTCACTATTTCCCGATCATATCGTCATAAGTTTATCAAATTATACTTTAAATTATTTAGAAAAGAAAATATTGTCTTGGTAAATAAGATTTGCTCTTATTTCTAAAAGCGAAAGTTTCATGGTTTGTGACTCTGGTTTGAGCGTATTTTAAAGAATCTTATGGATTATGAAATTTAGCCATTGACACAGATAAACTTTTCATAATATGAACATTTCAAGTGTCTGATATGTCTCTTATGTTCTCTTCCCATTATCGGCAGTAGAGCAGTAGTGGTAACACACGTTTATTAAATAGGTTCTCCTATGGAATATTTCAAAATAACCGATATTTTAGGTTAATTCTTAAGTAGCTGCAAAAAATAAATGTGTCTGATTCTATCTTTACTGTCCAGATGTTTTATTTCCTGATTTAAATGTATTGCTCGTTAAATGTGTCGTTGCTATTATCTTTCTTTGCATGATTATGTCTTTCTACACTTAATCTATTGTAAATATTCAATTTTGCCAGTATGCTTTCTTCAATCTTATTTTTATAATCCTTGTCACTTCAGTTAATATGAATCTTTTAATTTTTTTACTCCAGTCTTTTGTCTCTCATAGCCCTCAGGTAAAAAATCCTATGGCATGGACACATTGTTCTTACAAGTTCTAAATGTTTTGTAATTTAGATATACTGAATAATAGATATATAGCTGCTTAATAGTGTCTGAATAAGTAAAGTCATAGGTTAGATAATAACACGTTGGAACTAACCAAAAAATTCACATTTTAACTCAACTTTTATTTCAACTGAATTATACATTTCTAGTGTATTTTGTGGTACAATTTTAAAGAGACTTTTAAGCATATTGAATTGTAAGTTTCCCTACATTTACTTTGTTTTAATTCGACTTACCTCATTGGGGATCATCACGTTCTGTTTGGGTCAACAGCTGGCTGTGTGGAAACAATATTTATCTGGAAGTTTATCAATATTAAAAAGCACATCAGCATTGTTATTCATACTTTTGTGACGTCAGAGAAGAATTATGCATTCTGTAAGCTAAAAAAAACCCAGCATGAAATAGGTTAATAACTTCAAAGTAAGACATAAACATATTTGTTATCCTTGATTTTGGTTTTATTTAATCTTAAAAGGAACGCTGTTCCTAAGTAACCATGAAGAAGTACATCTAGTTTCATGATGTAATCTTGGTATCCGAGAATTTATTTTAATTTGTATAAATAAGAACTGTTTCCAGCTGTACACACTGACGTGCGTTTCGAAATAAATACAATTGATTAAAACTGGTTTACTTAAAAGCGTTCACTTCTGTAACATTATAATTAAAAGTCCTTTTAAAAGTGCTCATAATGGTGTTGTCAATTTTTATGACGTCACCAACTTTGAATAAGATAATTGGTCACAAGTCATGTATACAGTGAGACCTCAATCATTTACACTTTGTTATGACTCCAGTTAATATGAAATATTTACTTTTTCTACCCTAGTTATTTGTCTCTTATGATCCTTAAATAAAAAAATTCTAGAAAGGTCTTTGCTTAAAATTTATTCTTTCAATGGATTATTTTAAACAATATAGGTATATTTGTAATATGACATAGGATGGGTAAATTAAGGACCTAACATTTCATGACTTCAAATATGAAGACGTCAGCTGCTCTTACAAGTTCTAAAGATATTGTAAGATAGATGTACTGAAGAATTATTAAGTTATTTGAAACCAACGTAGTTGCTGAATTCTGTGTGAATAACTAAAGTCACTTCTATTGATAGTAGCTCGTTGGAACTAACCATAAAGGTTATTAACATCACATTTTAACCCAACTTTTATTTCAACCGAAATTACACATTTCTAGTCGATTTTACCGTGCAATTTAAAAGAAACGTTTACACACATTGAATTTTAGGCTTCCATACATTTACCTTGTTTTAATTCGACTTATCTGGTTGGGGCTCATCACGTTATGTTTCTGACAACAGCTGGCTGTGTACAAGCATTTTTCATCTGGAAGCTCATCAACCTTTCCAAGGCTCCCTTAACTTTTCTATTCGTACTGTCATGACGTCAGTAAAACGTGCACATACCATGAATCACGAGAATAATTATGCTCTTTATAGGCTATAACACAGCAGGACGGGACACATAAACTTCAAATGTAAGAAATAAAAATATTTGTTTCTTTTATTTTGGTCTCATTTGATCTTGAAAGAGAACACTTTCTGGGACCCTGCCCAAATATTGTTTGTTTGTCCGGTTTTTCAGTCTTGCGCAATGCTACACGAGTGTTATTTGCGTTAGCCGTCCCTAATTTAGCAGTTTAAGACTTGGAGGAATACAGCTAGTCATCACCACACACCGCCAACTGTTAGGCTACTTTTTAATACAGCAATATTTATTCATATCATTATAATCATTCCACATATCTACAATAGTTTTACTGATCTTTAATTATAATCATTATTTTTAATTATTATTTAAGAACTACGTTCTCTTTTAAACCCAAATTCCTCTTTCTTGGTTTTCTCTCTCTCTTTTAGGTTCTCTCTTTGTTTAATTTTTCTATTAATATTTTTCTCATTCACATAATCTGCGACCTTTCTCTCTTGTCTTGTCTGTTTATTATTGTTACGTACTAAGTTTCTATGTACGAATATTTTGTTTTTTTAAACATATGTTTTTATATTATTTTGGTGTTCCAGGTATTTCTCCTTATTCTCTCCATTGTTTCATATCGATGCACTAATTGTTATATTGAACTGTAGTCTAAAGTGAAACGTATCTTCACAAAATGTTTACACTACTGACACCACTAATATAACATTGGGTGTGTTCTACTGGGTTAATGAAACTATTGTGAATTACAGTACACGTAATAATAATGAATTAATTTATTTTTTCAATAACGTTTGCTGTATTCTAGATGTAGCAGCTGTCGCTGTAAATCACTGACCAACACTGAACTCAATGAATCATAAACTCAAGTATTCTTTCAATCTACACAGTATAGTAATGTTCTGAAAGTTACGTCTTCATTCATAAAAATAAGCTTACAAAAATAACAACGTGGGCCAGGTATGGCCTATTATAAAGTAGTACAACTGAATTAAGTCTAAGTTGTAGAATGAGGAAACAAAGATACTTCAGGTGAAAGTGTTTCAAGTTAAAGTCGGATGATAAATGAATAAATTATAGAAAAGTGAAGATAAAGATGGGTAATGTAAATGGCTTATAGTGATAGGTAAAATTGAATACATAAAAAACAAGCAAATTTACAATGAATAAAAGAAACGATAATTAATACCTAGAGGTACTTTGAATACCTGTGTATTAAATACGCTCGATACATTCACGACTGTATGTGTATATGATATCAACACATGCACCTTTGTAAACAACAAAATTACAAAAAACACTCTAACCGCCAGGTGTCGCAGTCATATATTATAAAAAATATAGTGAGGAAACTACACCAAATAATAACCAGTAAAGATGATGTTGTTGGTCGTTACTGTTCTGTTGTTATTGGTGGTGACGTGGTTCAGGTAGGTGGTTTTACAGACAACTAGATAGAAACTGTTTTGTTAACAAAACCAAACTAAGGTGATGACACAATAGGAAAACATTAACCTAATTAGTGATTAAGTAGAAATTACTACCTGGTGAGATGAATGAAATAGATGGATCTATCGAGAATCAGAGGTTTCCTGGTTTATGTAGGTATTACATTGATTTTACAACAAATGTAAAAACGTATTTAGAATGTGAAACTTGAAGGGTTTTAATTATGAAACTAATACAGAAGTGAGATTTAAATATATTGATTTTTAATTTTCTAATTACATCTAGAAATATTAAAACACAATTTGAATGTTTAACTTGAAAGGCTCTACTTTAGCACATTTAAACATCACATAATTATTTTATCCTTAAAGTTTTTATTGTGATTCAAGTTAATACGAATGTTTTAATTTTTTACACCAGTTATTTGTTCCTTACGCCCCTCAAATAAATAATCCAAGAAAAACATCGTAATAACTTAAAAGTAAGACATAAACATATTTGTTACTCTTAATTTTGGTTTTATTTAAAGAGAACACTGTTGATGTGAGAACGTGAGGAAGTACACTAGTTTTATGAGGTTATCTTCGTATCCGAGGGTTTATTTTACTTTGTATGAATAAGAACTGTTTCCAACATTACCCATTAGTGTGCGTTTTGAAACAAATACAGCTGACTAAAACTGGTTTACTTGAAAGCTTTAACTTCTATAACATTATAATTAAAATTTCTATGACGTCACCAATTTTGAACAAGAAAATTTGTCACAAGTCATGTATACAGTGAGACCTCAATCATTTCCACTTTGTTGTGACTGCAGTTAATATTAAAGTCATAATTTGTTTACCCTAGTTATCTAACTATTCGTTGGCAAAAGAGTAGCCCAAGACTTGGCGGTGGGTGGTGAGGACTAGCTGCCTTCCCTCTATTCTTACACTGCTTTGCGGGAAATTCAAAACCCAAAAAAAACATATCGCGCTAAATAAAAAAATTCTAGAAAGGCCTCTGCTTGTAATTTAGCATTTCAATGGATTATTTCAAACAATATACGAATATTTGCAACATGACATAGGATGGATAAATTGAGGACCTTCCATTTCATGATTGCAAATATGGCGACGTTTATTGTTCTTTCAAGCAAAAAGATACTGTAAGGTAGATGTACTGGCGAATTATTCAGTAGTTAGAAACCATTGTAGCTGATTAATTTAGTCTGAGTAAGTAAAGTAATTGGTTTTCGTAATTACTCTTTGGGACCAACCAAGAATATTATTTATTTGATATTTTAACTCAGCACTTTTTTATGTTGCCATGTTAGTTTAAAAGTAGAATATAGGCACATTGAATTGTAAGTTTCCATACATTTAACTTGTTTTAATTCGACTTATCTGGTTGAGAATCATCACGTTATGTTTGTAATAACAGCTGGATGTGTGCAAGCATTTGTTATTAAACTAGTAAGAGTGACGTAACAGTTTTGTCTTGTTCTACCACAGGTGGCGACAGAAGAAGTTGTCTTTCTTTCAAGACCTTGGCATTCCAGGACCAAAACCAAACCTTTTCTTTGGAAACTTGAGAGAATTTCAAACCAAGGTTTCGAAACAATATACTTAAATTCTAATATTTGAAACAAAATTCGAGAAAATCTATTATTCTAAATTTAAATGAAGTTTCTTAGAAGTTCAAAAATTTTTAAAAATCAACGAATTGGGAGTTTTGAACTATCACATGAACATGTTTGGTTTCAGTTTTGTTTAAATATGAAATACAACAATTAAACCATTTTTACGACTTATAATGTTTCCTCTCAAGGTCTAAGTTTACAGAATAAGGATATTGGGATTTCAACATTTTTAAATCAAGTAAAATATTGTAAAAATGTAAAATGTGGGCTACGAAAAATAAGATATAATAATAATTCTTTCGATAGAAACATTACAAATAAATAGTTTAAACACGAAACGTGTGTAAAAGATCTGTTTACAATTAAACAAAAACAAGGACTTGTTTTAATAGACTCTACTTTGTAGAGTAAATTGTACTTGTACTACAGGATTAATAATTGTCAGTTTGTTGGCTCAAGCTTAATGATTCTCAGAAGTGTATTGGAAAGACAATTAACTTTATCATAATTGTTTTCGATTACAGCGTTTGTTAAATTTTTACTTTATCTTCAACATACATAATTAATGTATATATTTTTCTCTCTATTAAAGGGTGCTATTAAATGTCATGAAGAATGGATAAAAAAAGTATGGGAAGATTTGTGGGTAAGTTGTTTTACAGCTTTCAGAAAATGACCAAATTGTTAACGTGAATTTTTATTTATTTAAATGAGCGCCATCTATAGAACAGACGTTGAAACTTTTCTCTAACTTCATTCTGTTAAAGCTAGACTACATCAAGTACAAATATTATAGACAGGTTTACATTTATCTCTACAATAAAGACTATTGGTTCTTTCTGGGAAGTAACACGTATGAAACTGGACATGATATTATATATATTTGTTCTAGTCTGTTGTTTTACAAACATAAATAAAATATTAAGAACAACATAAATGTGTTTAATATGAGGCTATATCTAACAAATTGAAAGAAAAGGTAAAAAAATATCTTATTTGTGTTACTAACAAACTAATCATATGTAACATAGCATTATCCGAGATAGATAAAGATAATATATAATATACTAATACACATTTCTATCAGATATTTGCTTGACCTTTGACCAATAGAGACCATGTCTTATGTAAATATCTTTATCAAACATCCTTACACAATGTTAAAAGACCCCAAACAAATTAGAAAAGGTCCTGTTTCACATATCTTCTTGAACATCTGTTACTAAACACTGCATAATTTATTTCCTAGATACTACTTCGGACGATTACCTATGATTATCGTAGCGGATTTGGACCTTTTGAGACAAATTCAAATCAGGGATTTCCAAAAGTTTACAAGTAGACCGGTAAGAAAGCGCCACCTATAAACTAATTTGAAAATCACAAGTTTATTTTACAAACAATGTTACACTTGTAACATTTTAAACAACAAGGGTGTTGAAAAGTGACAGTCTATTATAAGGATAAA
The DNA here is from genome assembly GCF_004210375.1 of Tachypleus tridentatus. Classification (NCBI taxonomy): domain Eukaryota; kingdom Metazoa; phylum Arthropoda; class Merostomata; order Xiphosura; family Limulidae; genus Tachypleus; species Tachypleus tridentatus. The sequence goes on along the minus strand of NC_134827.1, from coordinate 97,624,595 downwards.
AATGTGTCAATAATTAAACCATAACACTAAAATAACTGACAATTTCCTTTCCATAACTAGTTCAGAATATTCTTAGAGAAATTAATCAGTTACTTTTTTGATTAAGAATAAATATACAAAAATAAATATCTGTCCTTTCGACGTCACGGACATCGAAGCCAAACTCTAGTATTCTAAGTCTGCAGAAATACTTCTGTACTGTTGGGACACACACATGTTGCAAAGTCTAGTCTTGAATATTTTTCGCATTTTCCTACAGGTGTTATGCGTGAAAGTTTGATAAAAATCTAATATTATATAAAACATTATGCACCTGTCTGTCTGTCTTTCGGTAACGCAATGATGTCTTAGCAATATATTACGTAATTTAAGTAGTTTGGCTTCCTGTCAATTATAAGCAAATAGTCTACTATTGATTGAAAATTAAAGACATACTGGAGTAAAATATACAAAGAAATTGAATTTTTTGACAATTTGAAAAGATTTTTGTTTTGTTTTGTTTTTAATTTCGCGCATAGCTTCTCGACGGCTATCTTCGCTAGCCGGTCCTAATTTAGCAGTGTAAGACTAGAAAGAAGGCGGCTAGTCATCACCACACACCACCAACTCTTGGGCTACTTTTTTACTAACGAATAGTGGGGGTAACCGTAACATTATAACGTTCGAACCCGCGACCCTCTGTTACGAGTAGCACGCCTTAATACGCTTGACCATGCCGGGCCAATTTGAAAATATATCTTTGTTGAATTGTCAATTTACGACTGAAAGGACGTAAATATATTTTAGCAGACATTTTATGTAATGTATTGAAAGTTTATAAAAAGGTCTATCGTTAAGTCGTAGAACATTATTTATTGATGGTATTAAGTGTGGTGAAGTTTAGCCCTGATTCAACTAAACCAAAAGTGTACATAAGTTACAGTATTGATTTACCTCGTTATCAAATATAATTTGTTTTTAACAAAGGCTTAACTAGAGTTAGGACTAAAACAAGTGAAATTGTGGATTTAAGTGTCTACTAAAATAATTCTTTTGTATTACTAAAGAAATGCGAATTAAAAGACTTACTGTTGTACTTTATTAATTTGGTCCCAGATGTTGTGAGGATCTCTGCTAGCATTTTTTTTATTAAAACCAACAATAAACACACAGAAGAATGGAAGACACGAACCTATCCAAAATAGTTATTGCAGTCGTACATCTTACACGATCAGTGAATCACTTAGAAAAATGTCTACCAAACATCCATAAACATCATTAATTTTTGTTTCTCAATATGCCCCTATACTACTTTACGTCTGAGTGTTCAACGGTAGAAATGAGGGCTTATAATGCTGAAAATAAGGTTTTGGTACTCGTATTTGGTAGAACGCAGACAGCCCATTCTACAGTTCGCGCTTACAAGACACAAACCAAGACATTTATGAAACACTTTTCGACGAAACGTTGTTATTGAGTTAACAGTAAGTGGTGAATTAATGTTCTTTAACCTGTTGACTGTCAAGTATTTCAGCTGCTACAATACAACTCTAATGCTTCTTCATTTTGTAACTTTCTTCGTGACGCCTTTTTGGATAGAAAGTGAAACAATTTGTAAGTAGGTCAAATGCATGTATGGTGTTGACATCTAGCGTTGAAGTTAGGTATTTTTGAGAACGAATTAACTCGTCCGTGGCACTGTGTTACCGATCGGCTTGGACGAGTTATCTCGTCTACGGCACTGAAGAGGTTAAAACAAATAGACTGTAGTAGGAATACTGTTATTAGAACAGGTTAAATCAGGGGTTTATGTGTATTTTCCCAGGTGAATCTGGTAATCTTACTGACTTAAAGCACTAAAACTGGAGTTAGATTCCCGGCGGAGGACAGAGAGCAGATAACCTGTCGAGAATCTTTATCCTAAAAACAAGAATTTTAATATTATAATTACTGATTATTAGTATAGTGAAATAAACAATAAGAATAATGATTTTAATGATACCAACGCCTTAAACAGTTTATTCATAAGACTGCTTATAATATTCTTTACTTTACTGTTTATTAGGTGAACTTTCAGACGGCCCGGCATGGTCAGGTGGGTTAAGGCGTTTGATTTGTCATCTGAGGGTCGCGGTTTTGAATCCCTCAACGCAACAAACTTGCTCGCTTTTTCACCGGTGGGGGCGTTATAATGTGACAGTCAATTCCACTATTCGTTTGTAAAAGAGTAGCCCGAGAGTTGGTGGTAGGTGGTGATGACTAGCTACCTTCTAGTCTTACACTGCTAAATTAGAGACGGCTTTGTGCAATAAACCAAGCTTCTCGACTATTTGTTACTTTCTTCTTTAAAATATTACAAATGTTGTCTTTTGTGTAGTTTTCAGTAACTTTCATTTCAATCTTCATCTTTACTTTAGACGTGTTTTACTTAACTAAGCTGTTCTTATAATAGTTGTATTATTATAGTTACATTCTTATTATAGTTGTATAATTATAGTTGTATTCTTATGATAATTGTATTATTGTAGTTGTATTCTTATGATAGTTGTATTATTATGGTTATATTCTTATTATAGTTGTATTTCTATGATAGCTGTATTATTATAGTTGTGTTCTTATGATAGTTTTATTATTCTAGTTGTATTCTTATGATAGTTGTATTATTATAGTTGTATTCTTATGATAGTTGTATTATTATGATAATTTTATTATTATAGTTGTATTCTTATGATAGCTGTGTTATTATAGTTGTGTTCTTATGATAGTTTTATTATTCTAGTTGTATACTTATGATAGTTGTATCTCATCAACTGTTTAAACGTATAAAATCACGCTTATCTCCACAGATGTTAATCCCTGGATGTATTCAGCCAATTAAAGAATTTCAAGCACAATTTGTTTACAAACGTGGAAAACACTGGAAGGAAGTTCGTAGTCTCATCACTCCAACCTTCAGTTCCAGTAAGATGAAACAGGTAAGTATTATATTTAGTCTACAACTTAAACATTGTTTTAACACGTTCTTGAAACAGTAACTATCGTCAGACACTTCTTACATACATCTATATTATCATCTTTTACACGTTTAAACAATACTGTAGAGATTACAGTGTGATAATACAATTTTAATTATAAATATAATTTTGATGGGAATAGCCTTAACAATATTAAGGAATAAATAGATTTATTTTTCTGGTTCATTTGTCCTTTAACTAATCCAACCTAAGTGTTGCTGCTCTAGAGGCAGGACAAAAGAAGAAAAAAATTATAGGTTGTATCTACAGAAATATTGAATATAAAATATTATAATATTATCGTAGACGTCACTGGTTAAAGAACATATAGTTATGTTTAGTTTCGGGATCCGTGACATAGATAGCACCATAAACTGATGAAACAAGAATATAAAACAGAGGATAGCTACTAAGATGACAAGTCGATAGAAATGGTGTCATTCGAGGTTAGGTCAAAATTTCTGACCTTGTTTTCTTGTAAAAAAATAGCATAAGAGATGTAGAGGGCGTTCAATTGAAGTCTTTATGATTGTTTAAAAAATGATAATTTTAATTTTTTTTCGTATTTAATGGTGAGAATGGTAAGATTACAGGACACGGATATACATTTGGTAAGATAGAAGTTATTTAACATAGCTTTATTTTTGTAACAAGATGGTTGGTCTTCGAACGGATTGCCTTCAAATGTGTTAGAAGCAATTACTTTAAGGGAGGTTGAGGAAAGTTTGATTACTATTTGAATTATAGGTGATGACATCGAGTTTGTCAGTGTTTAGTTTAATTTAATAGGTAGGACAATCTAGATGGACCAGATGGTTCTTTGCTGCCTTTGATGCAATGTTACATAATTTAGGTTTAACGTTGATTAGTTTTACTTGAAATAAAATCAGGTTTGTAATTTTACAGATAATTTTACGTTAATATAGATATGTATAATTTTGTAATTATTATATTTATAAATAATTAATATAGTAAGGGTAATTCTATACATTTAATTTTAGAATTCTTGTAATTAATTATACAGTCTGCAATAAACTAATTTGGGTTTCAGATGACACCAATCTTGCAGAAATGTCTTGAGGTCCTAATGGAAAAAATTGCCCAAAAATCCCAAACAGAGGAAGACTTCGATATATACGAGATGTACCAAGAATTAACCGTTGATGTCATTGGTCAAACGGTTTTTGGAATCCAGACGAATGTCCAGCATAATCCAAACAATCCCTTTCTAACCAACTCCAGAGCTGTTGCCAACACTCAGACTTCCGGGTTCTTAATATTTTTATTACGTATGTTTGAGTTAGGTTTAATTTCGTTCAAAAGGTGAATTTTGGTTCTTTGTTTCCACCAGTCGTTTATTTTTCCAGTTTGTTTTCCAAAGTTAAATATATCCAATAAACAAGAGCCTGCTGTATTACAAACACATTTTCAAACAAAGATTAGAAACTGCAGAGTGTGTGACATCAATGTCTAATATACAATCAGCATAATAACTGAAAAATAGACTATCGAAAATAAAAGTATCGAATCCTCACATTTGCGGCAATTATTATTACACCTATACAGTACTAGTAATAAGAATACACCACACATATATATCGAATAACGATCTTAATTTAATTAATGTACTAATTAATTTCATTTTATCTTTATTCTGTAAGATATCACAAAATATTTAACATTCCGTTAAGAATTTCTTAGCAAGCAAAAACATGTGTTTGACTCTGTACGTGTTTCATAACTTCTATTGAGAGTTAACATAATTTATCCTTACTCTCAGTCTCTTCATAAGACAATATGAAATATCCATTGTTAAAAAATTAATAAAAGTATAGTTAATGTAACTGAATAATTCATAAATTACTTCGTAATCTCTAAATTTGATCTGAACCAAATTTTAATAAAACCTCAGATTTTACAATTGTAAAGTACATAATTGAAATACTGAAGATCCCATAATTCTTATTACGTTGGTCATTTTGTACGGAACAGGATACACAAGAGATGGGATTTTAAGAGGGAATGAGGATCTTGTAAGAATGAAACTTCGTTTTAAAAATGTATATCAGAACGCCTGGAATGGGTGTTATCACCTTCATTGTCAAGCAGAGAACAACGTTTCGACCTTCCGAGGTCATCTTCAGGTTAACCTAGGAAGGTTGAAACGTTGTCCTCTCCTTATCAATAATAATGTTAATACCCATACCAGCCGTTCTGAGATACATTTTATTTCAAATGGGTTTCTCGTCATAAAGAAAAAAACTCCGTTTTAACGCTTCTTGTGATTTACATAATGTCAAATTTTCAAGTTCTGAACAAAATTAAATTACTTCTGAGCGGAGCATAAGTTGAATGTTTTAATCTTTGTATGTAAATAATTGTTCATTTAGAAGTTTCAATGGAGATTTACTAAAAACGACCTTGATTTTAGTGTGTTTTCCTGAGCTATATAGCATCCTTTATCCATTGCGAACACTGGTGGATTTCATATGGCATCAGATATTCTCAACTCCAGGAAGATCCTTAATCGAAGGAGTTACGAAAGTAATAGAGGAAAGACGACAAAATCCAGCTGTAAGAACGTTTCTGTCTTTCATCATATAGATAATAACTGTTACTTTTACTAAATATTCGGGAAGAGACAATTCCAAGTCAATTAGTCATAAACAACTCTAACTCTGAAGTGGTTTTGAACTAATTTAATTTAAAGAACAGAGTTTATTATCATCATCAGATATCAATATCTACTGCATGTGATAAAACTGGACTTTTACTAAGTAGATCTGAGAACTGATACAATAATTTCGTGATGACAATAAATCCACTTGAAGTGAAAGTGTATCACAAGACGGCTGGTATGGGTGTTAAAACGTTTATTAAAATAAAGTAAAGAACAGCGTTTCCACCTTCTTAGGTCATCTTTAGGTTAACAAAGAGAGTTTTCAACTGACCGTTGCCGGGCACATGTGTTAGGAAGGAAAGTGTGAATGGTTGCATAATTGTAGGGGGCGCTACAGTATATGTTGGGTTATTAATTAGTATAGGTAGAAAGGTGTTCCTTTATATTGGTTTAATTTTGGTTTTGGCTCAACATGGCCAAGTGGGTTAAGGCGTTCAATTCGTAATCTGAGGGTCGCGGGTTCGAATCCCCGTCGCACCAAACATGCTCCCCCTTTCAGCAGTGGGGGCGTTATAATGTGACGGTCAATACCACTATTCGTTGGTAAAAGACTAGCCCATCACTAGGCGGGGGTTGGTGATGATTAGCTGCCTTCCTTCTAGTCTTACACTGCTAAATTAGGGACCGCTAGCACAAACAGCGCTGGTGTAGCTTTGCCCGAAATTTAAAAAAAAAAATTGTTTGAGTTATTTAGTACAGCTTCTTTGGTTTAGTTTATATTTCTTTCTTTACTTAGTGCGTGAGTGTTCTCTATGGTTATGTTTATTTGATTTGTAGTGTTCAAAAACGTGTGAAGGTATTATTATTGTGTTCTTCATACTGGTTTCCATTTTCCTGCTTGTTTCTCCAATATTGAAGTCGTGACAGTTGTTGCATTTTTTTATAAATAATGTTTGTGTTCTATTTGTCAATGTAGTTTTTACATGGTATGTACTTTATTTTTGTACCTGGTTTTTGAATACATTGGGTGTTTAGTGGAATGTTGTGTTTTGTTATAAGTTTTTTTCTAAATGTTGGTTATTTTTTCGCTGATGTCGGGAACATATGATATGCAACAGTATAAGGTTTTGTATCTTGTTGTATATTGGGATTTATTGTTTGTTTGTTGTTGGTCTAGGTGTGTGAGTATAATTTCTTTAACAGTTTTTTTAGGAAATTTGTTGATGTTGATGAAGTGTTGTTTTATTTTGTTTATTTCATCGTTAATTTTATCATGTGAACACAGTTTTCTGGCTGTGTTTATTTGGTTTCTTCATATGTTCAGTTTTTGTTTTGTTTCATGGACGTTTATTGAGTAGACCTGAAAGTTATACAATAATTTTAAGCCTGAACGACGTGTTATGTTTATATCAGTTAAGTGTCATGTTAAGAAATCCGTAAGGTTTGATTTACTTATCTGAAATTATTCTGTTCTATATTGAAAATATGAAATGTTTTTTTATCAGTATCGAACCTCTAATGTTGTATGATTCGATCCGCAGCCTAACACACTAGACACGAGGTCATACTTGGTTTAAGTGTAGGACAAGTTAATATAACACTATGTAACAAAATTGTTACTTTTTCCTGTTCCTGGGCAGAAAGTGCTATTTCCTAATTGCTTATGCCTGAAGTAAATGGAAAAGACCTATTTTTCTCTTCAAACTTTGCTTTTGTGACCTGGGTAATGAAATTTTAAATGTACCCATTTTCCAGAACATTCCAGGCAGATTCAGTGCTGAGTTGGTGATAGAGAATTTTCAAGAACTTTCTAGAATGTTATAGAACTTACAAGAATTTTCAAGAATGAAAGTATGCAAGTCACAAATCAAAGGAAACGTCACCGATATTTTCAAACATCTTCATTCGTCAAAATGAACTCTGCTTTTGCCACAATGTATCCGGTTTGTTTGAGGCAATTGGAATCAGAACAAATGGCAACTCTTCATTGACAGCCCATCCTGAAGCTTTAAAGCTGTGCTGCTTAACCACGGGAATAAGTATCCGTTTCTATCCCTGGCTCATTCGGTGTACCTCAAAGATGAATACAACAGTGTCAAGATCTTGCTAGAAGCCTTGAAGTATGATGACTATGGCTAGGAGGTTATCGGAGACATCAAAATGGTGGTATTCTTGATGGGTCTCCAAGGAGGCTTTAAAAAGTTTTACTGTTATCTTTGCCTTTGGGACAGCAGGGACACCGCAGCGCATTACAACAGAAAGCACTGGCCACAACGGACCAAGTTCTCTGTGAGGAGGCACAATGTCAAGTGTGAGCCACGAGTGTCCCTCCAGAAGGTGTTGTTTCCACCATTGCACATAAAATTGGGTCTCATGAAACAATTTGTCACAGCTCTTGATAAGGAGTCTGCAGCCTTCAAGAACCTTCGTGACTTTTTCCCTAAGCTGTCTGAGGCAAAGGTCAAAGCTGGTGTCTTCGTTGGACCACAAATAAAGATCCTGGAGTGCACAGAATTCCTCAAGAAGCTCAGTAGGAAGGAAAAAACTTGGGGCAGGTTTGTCGCAGTGGTTCGGAGCTTCTTGAGCAATCACAAGGCAGAAAATTATGTGGAACTGCTTGAGGCTCTGGTGAGAACTACGGCAGAATTGGCTGCAGAATATCCCTGAAAGCCTAAATACTCAGAGGAGCAAGGCAAGCGTTCAACCATGATATACTAGACTTTGGACGCCGCTACCAAGGATCGGATAACGAAAACATGATGGGAGGCTATATTTGGAGGCTGATACTTGAAAGTGATTTACATTACAATCGTAAATCTCGAGAAACTACTCACTTCTAAACATTTTTGTATAACTTTAGCATAAATACATGTATATCTTGATTCATATGTTGTTTTATTCAGACCTTAAGTAAATGAAAATGTGCAAATTTGCCTGTTTTTACATAGAAAATAGGTTAATATCAAAATTTCATTACCCAGGTCACAAAAGCAAAGTTTGAAGCGAATAATGGCCATTTTCTGTACTTTTACAACAAAAGCAATTAAGAAATAATACATACTATCTGGGAACAAAATTTGTGTTACATTCAGAAAATCAGTTGTCAACAACTCTAAAACTGCATGAATAACAAACGGATTCAATAAAATACTGGTATTGGACATTTACGTGTTTCTTTCTGATGACAAATGTAAAACTGGATCTATCAAAAATATATTCGATAACAAAATAATGTCTGATGTTTAATTAATTTCATTTAATTAATTGATAAATAAAAATGTATTCAATAAAATATTACTGTTTAAATATGTATTTTAATGGTGTTGTTTTGAATTAAGCACAAAGCTACGCAATGGGCTATCTGTGCTCTGCCCACTAAGAAACTCGGTTATTAGCGTTGTTAGTCCGAAGACATACCGCAGAGCCACTGGGGGGTTATTTTAATGACAAATGTAAGTTGCACTCGTAATGAAAAACGAACTATAGCACCTTGATACAATAATTAGGAAGTTATTGTTAGATATTTTCGAAACTTGGAATTATTCACTATGTCAAAATGAATATAACTAAGATGAACACATATTTTATGTTTCATAACTTAGTAATTCTCCTACAAATAACATTCGTATTTTACTGCAAAATCGTTTTATTGGTTAATCACCATGTTATGTATATATAAATGTTTTCTCTTTTTTTAGCTTCAAAGATCTGATCTTCTGCAGATGATGTTGGATGCTCGAATGGCTAAAGAAGACATTGAAAATGTCACTGCTAAACACTTGACAGCTGGTGTAGACGAGCCAACAAAAGATGTTTCTAATGATGAGAAAGGTGAACATAAAAATAACACATTTCAAAGATTAAAAACAAACTACATTCTTAAATTACCTACAATAATGACGAAGACACGAGTGTCTGTGAAACAGTTTTCACTCAAAAACTACATTTAATGTTATAGTCTAGTAACGTCAGTTTATCGGATTGTTACATCGATGTAAAATTACATGTGAATTTCAGGTTGTTGACTGAATATATATATATATATGAATTTAACGTATATTTAATTATATAAAAGTGCAATTAGGAACCTGGTAACAGTTTTGTAGGTCAGAGGTTTACTTCACCCTCGTTTTACGAGAAATTGGTCAAGCATAATATCTACTGTTTCATAAGATAATTATTATTCTACAGAACATCACTTGGAACTGTGACGTTGTAATTTGATTCTGATACCCTTCTGTTCTCTACCTTTTAACAAACTGTAGATATTTACAAAACATTTGAAACTTCGATTTATTTGTAAATATCATATGTTTACATCTTTACTTATTCCACTGATCGTGAACCAAAACTCTCTTGATTTTTTTTTTTTGTTTACTTTGTCTCGGAAGTGGTTATTCAGCAACTAAAAGTCCATCCAGACCAGGTCATGTTACTATATTTTACCTGTATTTCGTTGTATACACGTTTGTCCATTTATTTGATTAGACAAGAAGAAACAGATGAAGTTTAGTACAGATGTGGAAATTAAAGCAAATTGTATCACTTTCTTATTGGCTGGGTAAGTCTCTTGCTCACCTATTATGGTAAGTACAACATTTATGTAAATTTACTGTACTTACACTATATAGTATGTGTATGGTTAACTGTATTATAAAAGAAGCAAGTGACGTGTTTTTTTAGCACTGTATGTAAAAAATATCTTTCAAATATTCATATTTGTCTAATGATGACATATCCCAGTCAACAACACTGGTAAACTTGAGTAACAATGAAAGTCTTTATAACATTCTGTAAAATTGACGGAATGAAGTTCATACACCAACTGTGAAAGTAGTAGCAAGCAAAGGGAGCTTCATTGTGGAGTGTTTTCGTTTTGGTTTCTTTTGAATTTCGCGCAAAGCTACATGAGCGCCATCTGCGCTCGCCGTCCCTAATTTAGAAGTGTAAGACTCGAGGGATGGCAGCTAGTCATCATCACCCATCGCCAACGCTTGGGCTACTCTTTTACCAACGAATAGTGAGATTAACTGTCACTATATAACGCTCCTGCGGCTGAAAGGACTAGCATGTTTTGTGTTACGGGGATTCGAAGTCGCGACCTTGTGATTACGAGTCAAGTGCCATAACCACCAGTCCATGCCGGACCATGTTGTGGAGTGATGACTGTTACTATGATAACTACTTCCTTGTACTCTCATCGGATTGGCTGTTGAAACCAGTTTGTTCGTTTGTTTTTACTTTTGTTTTTCTATGTGCGGAAGGATGAGGAATTGTAGTGATATTTAAGTCTTAACAAAATTCTCCGTTTGTATCTGTTCAATAAGGTTATATGTGCTTCTGTGTTTTCTCATAGCAAAGCTACATCGAACTATCTGCTGAGCCCAACGAGAAGAATCGAACCTTTAATTTTAGCGTTGTAAATCCGTAGGCTTACCGCTGTACTGGCAGTGAGCATGAGGTTACGATTCTGTAAAATTATTATTATTTGAATATTCAAAATGTTTATGCCGCGTTTCTACTTATTACACATAAATAATAGATACAAAATATGTTTCTCAGTTTTCTTTAATTCAACAGCTATGAAACAACAAGTACAGCTCTCGCTTTCACAACCCATATACTGGTCAACCGACAAGATGTCCAGGAAAAGATTCGTGAAGAAATAAACGATGTCATAGGACAAGATGTAAGACCTGAATTTTATTTGTATCTAACATATAAAGTAGAATTCTGGACTAAAATCTTCAATAATTTCAGTTTTAAAACCTTTTCAATAGATTGTTATTCTCAAGTGTTTGAAAAAGTTTGTAGCCAATTTATTGTAAATACATTTTTAACGTGATTTCCAACCGATATATTATTTATTTCATTTCTTTCTTAATACTGTTTTTTTAGGGTGTCTTAGATTACAACACAGTGAACAAACTGCAATATTTAGACCAAGTTTTCTCAGAATCTCTGCGACTGTATCCGCCAATTATCACGTGAGTTTGTTCTTCATTTAGTTCAAAATGGCGCCCTTTACCAAAACCAACATCTTTGTAAAATACCACACAAAACACTCGCTTCCAAACATGTGAAGCTGTGTTTATAAATAATCTAAGTTATTTTGTACTGAAACTGGTGTACTCATTTTAATTCACGTAAATAACTTACTACAAAAATATGCTAGTTTTTTTTTTTATATTCATGTCAGTACTTTAGTACAAAGAAGGATATTTAAGATACAATGTTTAAACAATATTGTCTCATTTAATTTTCATGAAATTAACGTTTTCTCAAAGATGAGGCAAAAATTACGGACAAAATATTTTACCAATTTCCAAAATTTTCAGAAGTGAATTAAAGATGTCATAATTATTTATCGATACCTTTACCAGTGAAAACATGTGAGGATTTCCTCGATTCAATTTGAAAGAGATGCTATTCTATTGGATAGTGATAATTATCTTCCACTACCTCCTGACGATGCTAAACGAGCAATGAGACAACGAAAACATGTCTTTTTTATTTTTATAGGTTTATCAACAGAGTTTCTGACGAGGATTACCAGCTAGGTGATTTTAAAATCCCCAAAGACACTACCATACAGGTCCCTGTTTGGTATTTCCATCACGATCCAGAGATCTGGTCTGAGCCATACGAGTTTAAACCTGAGAGGTAAACACTAAATAGCTAATACATACCTATAACTTTGTGTTACTTTTACAGATTTATTAATATTTTTCTTCGAAAACATTTCTTTATTTTGGAGAAAGAATTATGAACATGTATAATTTGAAACTCAATTGTCATAATGTCATGATATACAGGTTTCTCCCTGAAAATAAGAAGGATATCCACCCTATGGCCTATCAAGCGTTTGGATCTGGACCGCGAAACTGTGTTGGTATGAGAATGGGGCAACTACATGCCAAACTAGCTTTGGCTAGAATCTTACGCGGCTACAAAGTAGTTCCTTCTGAGAAAACGGAAATTGTAAGTTTCTCATTTTAGAATATAGAGAGGTGAAAACAAAACAAGTTTATTCACAAACATAGTTATATGAAAATTATAATTTTGTTACAAATAATGCAATAAGTACATAAAGATAAATCACAAAGTAAATACTAAAATAAGTATAAAAATAAAATATTACTTCTGATCAAATTTAAACTGTGTAGCAGAGATTTTTTACTTATTTCTTGTGTTTCAGGGACAAATACAATATAAGATCAAGTTTCTAACCATTGGTCCAGTACATGGCATTCATGTGAAAGTCGTTCCTGTTTAGTGATGGCCTCTAGTGGAAAGAACTATTCATATAAAATAAGAGTTCTTTAATTACCTTCGTAAATATATCAGCTGAATCATTAATATTATTTACTCTATTTTTGTGGACTTTAGTTTTGAATCAAAATGTGTTACTCAGTTTCTGTATTGATGGGTGGAGGTGTATTTATATAATTAAAATAAAGTGATTGATGTTACGTACGGTTCTTGTTATAATTAATCTTTGTGGATTTGTAATACACTGGAAACATAAGTTTGTAAAAGTTTGTAATGCGATTATTTACTATTTCTTATTGATGCGTATGAAAGGTTGATTTTAAAAGTTTCAGAAAGGATTCAGTGAATAAGTTGGTTTTTTTTACACAATTTTTTTTCTGTGGATGTTGAAGGTTCATTAAGATTGTGAGGAATTATACATTTATGTAAATTCTTTACAAAACTAGCAGGAAATGTCGTTTATAAATAACAGTTAAAGTGTAGAAGTTTTCCTTTTTGTTTGTTAATGATTAATAATGATATCTGTTTAAACTCTAGGTGACATTCTCTTTAGTGAATATTTTTTTCTGTTTTACAAGAATCGTGAAAGGTTTGCTTACTCTGTTACTACAGTGAAATCTCTGTAAAAGATGTCAGTATACGGTCAGCACTGTGGTTAAAGAATTCTAAGCCTATATTTAGAGAATCTCTATATGCTAAATATTTACTTCTGAATTAAAATATATATCTACTACTTCAGTAAATTATAAATATGGAGATTAGAGTGTTGACTGCAGCTAGATGCTTCAGTCACAATTACTCCAAACAACCTGGACTACCGGCTGACACTCCAGATAGGAAGATACGACGGCCTAATGCCTCCAAACGAACCTGACTACCGGATGACCCCCATATAGAAAGATACGACAACCTGGAATCGACAGCGCTGTCCTTTTCCTCACCTTAAAGCTATGTTGATGAGATCTGTTTCTATTACATTTTAGCTGCTTTTGATTTTAAATTTTAAAAGTACCTAGCACTAGTCTATTTGAAGTTTGAACAAAGCGTTGATATCTTTCACAAGAGATTACATCAAAAGCAGACCATTTCTTACAAAACAGATGGTCCTCCACTGGTACAGCGGTAAGTCTACGAATTTACAACGCTAAAATCAGGGGTTCGATTCCACTCGGTGGACTCAGCAGATAGTCTAATGTAGCTTTGCTATAAGACAAAATACACAAAACAGATGTGTGAATGTTTCAAATAAACAAAATGCTCAAAACAGCTGAAACAGACCAGAATAACAACTCGTACATCTTTGTAATATCATACGTTACCTTCACATACACACAATCCTGACAGGGTTTTTTTTAGGAATAAGTTTAATATTACTAAGGAAATATTATCCCACAGGGGTGCTCGAAGACTAAACAATCCTACATTAACCTCGCACTTGGTAGAAATTAAGGATTTTGACTACATGATTATTATCAATTTGGGTTAAAAACATTGGTGAGTTTAACATGGAACCGGTCAGTACGAGTCTCGCAGGAGTGGCAGCTGCCAAAGCGAAGGCGCTATCTTCTCTGTTACTACCAAGGTATTTAATTTAAAAACTACTCCATGCATGTAGACAGTAACATGAACATGGAACAGTATGCAAACGATTTGGCAAAGACTATAGACCGTTGTTAATAACTAATTTTAGGCCTAAGACAGGTGGACTTGCAGATTTCGGTGTTTAGGATTATAATTATTTTGTATTATTCTAAAAGTTACGTATTTAAAGAAATACTGTGGCTATAAAGATGCTCATTTGACCACAAATGTTTTGTGGTTTCTGCTAGTAAATATTTAATAATCAAAACCAAATCTCAAACAAAGGTAAGCGATTAAAATAGTTAAGTGTTATTATAATTGTTTGTTTGTTTTTTTAATTTCGCGCAAAGCTACTCGAGGGCTATCTGCGCTTGCCGTCCCTAATCTAACAGTATAAGACTAGAGAGAAAGCAGCTAGTCATCACCACCCACCGCCAACTCTTGAGCTACTCTTTTACCAACAAATAGTGGGATTGACGGTGACTTTATACAGCCATACGATCATGTTTAGTATGACGGGGATTCGAACCAGTGATCCTCAGATAAGGAGTCCAGCGCCCTAGCCACCTGACTATACCATGCTCTAGATTGAATGTTTTCATTATTTAAAAAACAAATAATATTTTAAAAAACGTTACGTTTGTAACTGCAATTGATCTACTCAGTCATACAATTGGGAAATCCTTATTTACAAAAGGGCGGGATTTACGAGCTTATGACAGTTTAAAGAAAACGTAACATTTGAACAATTTTCAGGTAAAATGGGTTCTACTGAGTTTAAGAATTGGAGGACAAAATCACAAGATCGTAAAAAATGGGTGTAAAACTAATAACCAGAGTCAGAACCACCAAGAATAAGGCACATACATTCACACAGAGCTTCAAGTTCTTAGGTGCCTAAATTTGTAGATTTCTTACGATGGTGGAAGGACAGAGGAAGGTGAAAAACACAGGCAGCCTTTGAAAATACACGTTTAATTGTTGTTCACAAAAATAGTAAACTATTAATCGAATGAATATACTGGTTATTAATTATATATTTTAATATGAAAAATGTTCATTTTCAGTACTATAAAGGTTGCAAATTGAATTATGTATCACAGTTGTACATAAAATGTTCATATTACGTATTTTAACACTTTATTATGGGTTACATGGATATTGAAATTATGAAATAAATCAAAACGGTAATGCATGAATAATATAGTTTTGTACATTTATGTAATTGAAATGAAACATTTTTCGTTAACAGACTGGGACACGTAAGCATATAGGTCATACTATGAAGACATTCTGTAGATTTTGTGGTGATACTTTTGTGGGGACACTTGTAAGAATGAAAACTTTACGTTAAGACTTTGAGTGATATCTATAATGCCAAAGTTTGAAATTTTGAACAAAAATGAACTATTTATGAACGAAAATACAGTTAACGAGAACTTAAATTTAATTATCTAGTATTTGAATGTTGACAATGCTTAATTTAAATTTATACAGAGATTTACTGATAAATGGCCTTGATTTTTAGTGTGCTTACCTGAGCTTTACAATATCCTTTATCCAATTCGGAAACTGGTGGATGTCATATGGCATCAGATATTCTCAACTCCAGGAAGATCCTTAATCCAAGGAGTTACAAAAGTGATAGAGAGTAGACAAAGGAATCCTGCGGTAAAACATTTTCTGTTTCTCATCATATCTGTAATAACTATTACTTTTACTAAAGCCCTTCGCTAGTACAGCGCTATGTCTTCGGATTTACAATACTAAAATCAAGGGTTCAATTCCCCTCGGTGGTTCACCAGACAGCCCGATGTGGCTTTGCTCTGATAAAACACACACACACTTTTACTGACTTTTCGGAAAGAAACAATTTCAAATTATCACGTGAAATAGCCATAAAGGATTATAAATCAGAAGTGGTGTTTCAAGTAATTTCTTTCAAAGAACGGTATTTCTCATCAGAAATCATTCTGCTCTGCGTGTGTTGAAACTGGACTTTTATAAAGAAGATCTGTCAATTTATGTAATAATGTTTACTCGCCAAGCACAAGGTCATATGGCCAAGCGTGTTAAGGCATGCGATTCGTAATCTGAGGGTCGCGGGTTCTCATCCCGATCGCGCCACAAATGCTCGCATTTTCAGCCGTAGGGGCGTTATCATGTGTGGTCGATCCCACTATTCGTTGGTAGAGTAGCCCAAGAGTGGGTGGTGGGTGGTGATGACTAGCTGCCTTCCCTATAGCCTTACACTGCTAAATTAGGGACGGCTAGCACAGATAGCCCTCCAGTAGCTTTGTGCGAAATTCCAAAACAAACAAAAGAAGGTCATATTTGGTCAAAATATATTTGAATGCCTTTTAATCTAAAGTATTCTTGAGAATATCAGTTATCAAACAACGCTGAAAACTGGATGAATAACAAAATGATTCGATAAAATACTATTGGTGGACATTTACGTGTTTCTATTTAAAGATAAATGTAAAATAGGATGAAAACAAATATATTTGATGAAATACTACTTTTTGATACATAAGTATTTTTAGTTAGTTAACAGATAAATGTAAGTTATACTCTTATTGAAAACTAGAGTATATATTAATTAGGAAGGTATTTTTAGATATTTTCAAAACTTAGAATTATTCACTATGTTAACACGAATATAACTGAGATGAACACATATTTTATGTTTCATAACTTAGTTATTCTCCTACAAATAACATTCGTATTTTACTGCAAAATCGTTTTATTGGTTAATCACCATGTTATGTATATATAAATATTTTCTCTTTTTTTAGCTTCAAAGATCTGATCTTCTGCAGATGATGTTGGATGCTAGAATGGCTGAAGAAGACATTGAAAATGTCACTGTTAAACACCTGACATCTGGTGAAGACGAGCCAACAAATGATGTTTCTAATGATGAGAAAGGTGAACATAAAAATAACACATCTCAAAGATTAAAAACAAACTACATTCTTAGAGTATCTACAATAATGACCAAGACACGAGTGTCTGTGAAACAGTTTTCATTCATCAACTAAATTTAATATTATAGTCTAGTAACGTCAGTTTATCGAATTGTTACATCGATGTAAAGTTACATGTGAATTTCAAATTGTTGACTGAATAAATATATGAATTTAACGTATATTTAAATATCTATAATTGCAATTAGGAACCTGGTAACAGTTTTTAGATTTATTCGACCCTCGTTGTACGAGAAATTGGTCAAGCATAATATTTACTGTTTCATGTGATAATTATTATTCTATAGAACATCACTTGGAACTGTGACGTAGTAATTTGATTCTGATACCCTTCTGTTCTCTACCTTTTAACAAACTGTTGTACATATTTACTAAACATTTGAAACTTCGATTCATTTGTAAGGTAAACATGTTCACATCTTTACTTATTCCACTGATCGTGAACCAGTATTCTTTCAAATTTTGTTTTGTTTACTTTGTCTTAGCAACGGTTATCCAATAGCTACAAGTCTATCAAAACCAGGTCATGTTAAACTGTATTTTACTGTTCTTAACGAAGCATATACCTATATTTTAATCAAGGTAACTGATCTGATGTGCAAAAAAAGATACAGAACTGGTCAAATCTTTATTTGGTTACGTTGTATTCACGTTTGTGTATTTATTTGACCAGAAACTTCGAAGGAAGGGAAGAAACAGATGAAAATTATTACAGATGGGGAAATTAAAACAAATTGTATCACTTTCTTATTAGCTGGATAAATCTCTTGTCCACGTGCTGTAAGAAGTACAATATTTATGTAAAATTACTGTACTTACACTATATAGTATATGTGTGGTTAACTGTATTATAAAAGAAGCAGTTGAAGTGATGTATTTTGTCTCTGTATGTGAACAATTTCTTTCAACTATTCTTGTATTGAATATTTGTTTAATGATGGCAAACCACAGTTAACAATATTAACATTCTCACATATTGACGCGATGAAGTTCACAGATGAACTGTGAAAATAAGTATTAATTAAAGGGAACTTTATTATGGATTGATTTCTGTTACTCAAGTGTCTTAGTTATTTCATTGTGCTCTCATATGATTGGCTGTTGGAAAGTGAAAACCAGTTTGTTTGGTTTCCCTACTTTCTGTTTGTATGTGTGGAAGGATGAGGAAACATATTGATATTTAAGTTTTAACAAAATTATCTGTTTTTATGTCTTCTTTAAGGTTATGATGCTACAGTGACTACATGTCATATATTTATACGATACTTTTGTTTGATGATATAAGAATATAAGATGTATCACAAAGTAAACAGTAAAATAAGTAAAAAGTAATAATTATTTCCGATCAGATTTAAACTGTGTAGCACAGAAATTTTTTACTTATTTTTTCGTAATTACGATCAATCCAACTATTCGTTGGTACAAGAGTAGCCCAAGAGTTGGCAATTATACCTTTGTATGTGTTCTTTAAGGTTATGATTCTACAGTGACTACATGTCATATTTATACGATCCTTTTGTTTGATTAATAACTGTATGAAATTAAACTCATTCAATTTACATACTAGTGTTTACCAGTCTTCTGTTGGTATTTTTCATATTGTATAAAACGTACACAAACTGTACTTACTCGTTTCGAGAACATTTTTGTAGTAAATAAAATTATTACATTAAATGTTTTATTAAAACATAGAAAGATGTCATAAAGGTATTAGATATTATTATTGTTGGAATATTCAAAATGTTCATGCTGCTTTTCTACTTATTACATAATTATCATAGATACAGAAACAGTATGTCAGTCTTGTTTATTTGAACAGTTATGAAACAACAAGTTCAGCCCTCGGTTTCACAACCCATATACTGGTCAACCGACAAGATGTCCAGTATCTGTATCTAAAATATAAACTAGAATTCTAAACTAAAATCTTCAATCATTTCTGTTTTAAAACCTTTTCAATAGATTGTTACTCTCAGGTGTTTGAGACAGTTTATACTAAATTTATCGTGAATATATTTTAATAGATTTCTAATCAAAACATTAAATATTTATTTTCATTCTTAATATTGTATTTTAGGGTGTCTTAAATTACACCACAGTAAACAAACTTCGATATTTAAACCAAGTTTTCTCGGAATATCTGCGATTGTACCCTCCAGTTGTAGGGTACGTTTGTTCTTCTTTCAATTGAAAATGGCGCCCTTTACCAAAACCAATATCTTAGGTGTAAATTATAATCAATAATCAACACCAAAACGCTCAAGCTATATTCATAAATAATCTAATTTATTTTGTACAAAAACTGGTGTATTAATGTTAATTCAAATGAATCACTTACTACAAAAATATGCTAGTTTTGTATACTCAAGTCAGAACTGTCCTATAAATAAAGATACTTAAGACACGAATTTAAAAAAACGTCCCACTTTATTCTCATTAAATTAACAGACAAAACATTCCAACAATTTGTGAAACCTTTACAACTGAATTAATGATGTCAGGATTATTTATCGACACCTATATCAGTGAAAATATGTGAGGATTTTCTCAGATCCTTTTGGAAGAAATACTATTCTATTGAATAGTGGTAGTAATCTTCCACTACTCCTAACGATGCTAAACGAGTAATGAGACAAGAAATACATGTATGTTTATTTGTTTAGATTTGTTAACAGAGTTTCTGACGAGGACTACCAGCTAGGTGATTTAAAAAATCCCCAAATAAACTGTCATACAGGTCCCTATTTGGCACCTCCATCACGATCCAGGGATCTGGTCTGAGCCATACGAGTTTAAGCATGAGAGGTAAACACTAAATACGTAATACATACCTATAACTTTGTGTTATTTTTACAGGTTTATTGATATTTTTCTTCGAAAATATTTACTTTTAGTTGGAGAGAGAACTAGGAATTTCCTGATTTGAAACTTAGTTGTTATAATGTCATGATATACAGGTTTCTTCCTGAAAATAAGAAGGATATTCACCCCATGGCCTATCAAGCGTTTCGATCTGGACCAAGAAACTGTATTGGCATGAGAATGGGGCAGCTACAAGCAAAACTAGCCTTGTGCAGAATCTTACGCGCTTACATGCTAGTTCCTTCTGAGAAGACAGAAATTGTAAGTTTCAAGTTTTGAATATTATGGAGTAAGAAACACAAGTTTGTTTACACTCACAGTTATCTCAAAATTATAATTTTCTTTCAGATGATAAGATAAGAATATAAGATAGATCACAAAGTAAACAGTAAAATAAGTAAAAAGTAATAATTATTTCCGATCACATTTGAACTGTGTGAAATAGAATTGTTTTACTTATTTATTAGTAACTGAAGTCTTTTCTTCTCTTTCAGGGAGATATCCAGCATAATGTTAAGTTCGTTACAGTTGTGCCAGGACGTGGCATTCACCTGAAAGTAGTTCCTGTCTAGTAGTGTCCTCTAGTGGAATGAAATATTCGTATAATTAATAGTTCTTTAATTAATTCAGGAAATGTATCAGTATAAATTTAACACATTAACATTATTAAATCTATTTTTGTTGATTATAGTTTTGACTATAGGTGTGCTTGTTAGTTTCTGTGTTATTAAACAAAGGTGTAATTATAGAACTATAATAAACTGAAGGGTCTTGACAAACTGCTCTTGTTATCCCTTAATCCTCGTAGATCTATAGTACACTAGAAACATGGATTTGAAAAAGTCAACATTGTAATGTGATTATTTACTCTTTTGTAGTGCTGCTTATGAAAAAACGGGTAGATTTTAAATATTTCAGAAAGGTATTCAGTGAATAAGTTGGTTTGTTTACACAATTTTTCTAAGGATGTTGAAGGTTCATTAAGATCACAAGGTATTATACATTTATGTAAATACTCTGCAAAAATAGCAGAGAATTGTGTTTAGAAAGAACAATTAAAGTTGCTATTGCTTTGTTGATGTTTAACAATGACATCCGTTTAAACTCTAGGTAGCATTCTCTATAGCAAATATTTTTCTGTTTTACGAGAATCGTCACTCTGTTACAACAGTGAAATCTAAGCCTACATTCAGAGAACCTCTTTATTCTAAATATTTAATTATGGATTAAAACATACATCTATTATAGAATGTCCCATCTGATCAACTCCTAAGGAATGTTAGAAGTTCGGTTTGTTTTGAGGGCTGTCTATGCTAATCGATTCTAAACTTGCAGTGATATATTATAAAGAAGAGAACTGATCAATACCAGTCACCACCAACTGTTGGCCTATACTTTTCACCAACGAAAGGTGGGATTACTGGAATTCTCTCAAAGTGGAATAATTTTAAAACAAGTGGTATAAACAGATTTATTGGATTAACAGTTAGTATCTTAAACAACTTGTAGCTGGAGTATTACATAAGTTAGTTGTATCAATTATGCATAATAAAGTTCCTATACAAATATAGAATTACTGTGTGAGTAAATAACATATAAAAACAATACTGTTGTGACGATTGTTTAACACTAAGTCATCTCATTAAAATTACTTTTATATATTTATCATCTTTTGTCACATGAAAAAACATTTTACTGTTGAAAGTTTACCGGCTACAGTTTTCACATAGTACAGGAAAGAGTGAAAACCTGACGTCAGCACACAGCGAATTTTATAGGAAGATGAATCAAAACAAATATTTGGAAAAGGTCTATAGTCCAAAGGTTTGACTAAAAATGAAACGTATACCCACTATTGAAGGTCCCATCCACTCAATCCTTAAGGATTGTAAAATGTTCGTTTTGAACTTTGCACAAAACTATAAGATGCCTATCTCCAAGCTGTTCCTAGTGTAACAGTGATAAGTTAGACTGAAGATAACTTGTTCACATCGCGATACACCTTCGCATTATAACACTGCTATGGTTGAAAATACGAGCATGTTAAAAAGAAATATAACAGTTATTAAAGACGTATCTTAACACCGAGACAAGTGTATTGGTATTCTTTCCTGTAAAAACATTAAATCATGGACACCTTCAAAATCAAAATACTTTAGTGAATTAACTATATACCTATTTCTTGTTAAAATGGTTAATGACATCATACAATACTACAATAACTTTATACACGTGGACGGTAAAGATAAGTAAAGGCGTAAGAGCGAACTATGCTATTCATCTATAATTTAATATTGTTTTATAAAAAATAAACTACCTATTTTATCCTGGTTAAATACACAAAATATTCAATATTTTGATTATTAGAAATAACTTGAATGTTCGTACAACAGACATGTTAGGTGTTTATATCTGAAGATTTTCAAAAGTTGGACTAAACTAGATTTAAAAATCTTAGCTTTAAGAAATATTGTGTTTGATTCCTTTATAGATAGGCCTAGCAACTTTTGCGTCGTGAACTTGAATGATGTTGCTATTTTGTTAATTACATCGTTAAAATATAACAGTTGATAGGAGAAGCCCAAAAGCTGGCTGTGGTTGTGGTGACCAGCAGTTCTTCCCAGAAATCTATCTCTTCAAAAATAAAGATGGCTACAAAAATTAATTCTTGAAAAGCTGAACGCAAATTTCGAGAACAACAAAATAGTCCTCGAGAATCAACTCCAAAGTAGAATATTACATCTGATATTGAAAGTTCAAGTCATCCTGAAATTAATATCCCAGGAGGTATTTTGAACGTTTTTACTTTAAACAGAATCATACTTTTGTATATTGATAGATCGTATTATAAATACTATATACAATGAAAAATAACATTCTAACAATTATTTATTTGTTTATTAAGGAGTTTTATAGTATCAATTGTGCACTGTTTCACAAAAGCAAATATAGACTTCAATTTATAATGATTATTTAATATAAAGACAAGTGATATTTTTCTTTTTCCAATAATGCTCAGTTATGTATTTAACAGAAAAAGGATGAATCTTAAACGATAAAGAGAAGTTAATTTTTATTTTAATTTGGTTTTCCGATTGCAAATGATGGATATTCTGTATTTCAGACAATTCTCAAACAATATTTAAAGAAATTGATCCATTATGATGTAATTCTAATTAGTTCATGTTGTTTTAATCATCAGTAGGTTAAAATCATATTTTCCAAATCCTATTTACATTAACAATTTGAGACAGTATGTTATAATTAATATTTTTTGTTAGAATACATCAAGTAAATAAACATAAGTAACAATGAACTCCAATGTTATGTTCCTCCACTCATATATACTTAATATATTTTGCATACGTTCCTCTGGACTGATCAATACAGATGTTAAAGATTTAACTAAAACGGTTTTGCTAATAGAACATTTGGATTATATCATTTTTCAAACATTGTCTTTAAAAAAGGTCATAATTGAGAAATTACACATTTTCCTGAAACAAAATGTGATTAATTGATTCTTAGCAAAGTTATTGTTCGGATAATTTATCAGATATAATTTTGTTTAGTTGAAATATAAATAAATAACAAATATATAGTCACAAAATTGAATTAAACAGTTCAAATGATAACAATCGATAATTTCTTTTATTGAATGTAATTTTAATTTTACACACTAGATGGCAAAATATTTAAGATGATCAAATGAAAGTCTTTTATTTCACATGAATAACATATATGTAGTTAGACTTCAATGAACAAAAAAAAAACAATTCTACGAAATCATGAAATACCTTTGTTGGAAGGAGTGGTCTTCTAACCAATCATGCGAGCGATATATATAATATTGTTTGTTTGCTTTTCAATTTCGCGCAAAGCTACTCGATGGCTATCTGCGCTAGCCGTCACTAATTTAGCAGTGTAGAACTAGAGGAAAGGCAGCTGGTCATCATCACCAACCGCCAACTCTTGGGACACTCCTTTACCAACGAATAGTGGGATTCACCGTAACGTTATAGCGCCTCCATGGCTGAAATGGCGAGCATGTTAAGTGCGACCGAGATGCGAACCCGCGACCCTCAGATTACGAGTCGCATGCCTGGCCCCACCCCAAGAGAAAGAGATAAAGTTTTAACATTGGAACAAATTGAGAAACTTAGTTTGTGCAAAACGAAATAATAAATCTAAAAACTTTTAAGAGATTCGAAATGAGAATGCGACCAATACCACTGAAACATGACGAAGAAAAAGGGTAAATGTGATTCGTCGCGATAGAAAAACTACAAAGCTTTTAGTTAAAGATAAAAAAATACAGAAAGTGTCAGCCATCGGTTCTAAACAATCAACCTTTTTCAAACAGATCTGAATAAAGAAGTTTGCACAATTTATTCCAACAATAACAGTTAAAATCAAATAACCATCGCAATATACAATGGTTTACAATCTTCTGTTGAAACAACAGATTAAACGATCAACTCTATTACAAAATTAACGGCACTTTAAAGCAACCATGCCACCAACTATTAAAAACATCCTGTCATAACCAACCGTATTTTCATTTATTTCCAACTAGCCGGAATGACAATCAGATGGCGCTTTAATGTGCCGAACTCGTGAAGTTACTCAGGTCGTGTCCTCAAACACACAAATTAATAAACAAAACTGAGTTTCGTACTTTGAGGTCAGGAGTGCGTTAAAAGAGTAGCTTTAAGCAAAATCCAGTAAAATAAAAAAAATACATCTGTTGATGGGTACGTGAGCGACACCTAACGGTTGAAATAGTTGTATCACACTGATCTTTAATCATGTTTTTAATAACTGTTGGTCTCTATGCAGTATGTGTAACGTTGAAATCATATATTAATTAACTTGTAGATTACACTCTGTAAACGGGATGTTCACAGAAATCAGACGTTTCAATAACATTAACCATAAGAAGGCCAGCTTACAAGATTATCAGTTCTTGTGAATGATAATAAAGTTAATTGAAATAAAGTAACAATATAATATAAATAAACGGTTAAAATGAAATATCTTGTATCTTGTGTTATCAAATGTTACCAGTAAACCTTACTTACATAAGCGTTGGTAATTATTGCAATTCATATTCCTGATTGGATTTACATTCTCTAATTATTTTTTAATTAATTATATATATATATATATATATATCACGCCGAGACCACTGTTACGTCTATTGCATCCCAACTAGTCTGAAACATTCTAGAATTGAACGAAATACCTCGAATTTAGTGGGTGTAGCAGGTGTACTATGATTGAGAAATACGACGTTTTCTTGCTACCTTTCATTCATGACTTATTAAGATTAGCATACGTCGCTCTACGACAAACTTGTCCACAGTATCCTGTCAAAGGTAGAAAACTACCTTGTACGTTTAACTCCTTGAACAACGGTATTCTGTTATGACGTATGACATTAACGCTCTCTGTTTAGTTTTGTGAGCAGTACGTGTACCTTCTCAAACACCTAATGTTTTCTCTTCATGAGATTTAGATGCGATATCATTTAGCCAATAGGCATAAAGAAAACATATTACTCAAAGTTTAGATTCTATGAAAAAACAAATTTTAATAAACACTAGTTTGTTTGTTTGTTTGAATTTCGCGCAAAGCTACACGAGGGCTATGTGCGCTAGCCGTCCCTAATTTTGCAGTGTAAGATTAGAAAGAAGGCAGCTAGTGATCACCACCCAACTCTTGGGTTACTCTTTTACCAACGAATAGTGGGATTGACCGTCCCACTATAACGCTCCACGGCTGAAAGGGCGAGCATGTTTGGTGCGATTGGGATTCGAACACCTTATCCCACCTGGCCATGCCGGGCCTTTTAAAAAGTAGTCAAAATAAGAAACAGTCAGAGATATCCAGAACGGTTCGTCAGTTTATTTTCGTTGATTAATTACAATCCTGTTTAACAATACAAAAACTAATAAACACACTAAATACGATCTATAACCCACGAAAGCAGAGTTAATAACATCAATGCGTTTAACCTCATCTGACAAATGAACGTGATTAAATAAACATAATTTTCGTTTAAATATTCTGCTAGAGGCCACCACTAGACAGGAAATACTTTCACGTGAACTCCATTTATAGGACCAATAGTCAGGAACTTGACTTTATATTGGATATCTCCCTAAAAGACAAGAATATTTAAGAAACAAGTAACACATATGTCCTATGTTGTCTAAATATGACTTGAAAAGGAGTTTTTAATACTATTTTATTTTATATTTACCTTGCCATTTCTCTGTAAGTAACGTTTTACATTATTTTAGGAAAATTACAATATTAGAATGTATTATCTTTGTTCAATGCTTTTATTTCAGAATATTTCAAATTGAAACGTACGATTCCAGTCTTCTCAGAAGGAACTAGTTTGTAAGCGCGTAAGATTCTGGCCAAAGCTAGTTTAGCTTCCAATTGCGCCATTCTCATTCCAACACAGTTTCGTGGTCCAGATCCAAACGGTTGATAGGCCATGGAATGGATATCCTTCTTATTTTCGGGTAGAAACCTGGAAACCATAACATAACACTTAAGTTAGAAAAGTTCACTGTTTTCTTTCTATCAAAATGTAAATATTTCCCAAGACAATTGCTAATGAAACTGTAAAAATAGCAAAAGTTCTTGGCATGTATTACGTATTTATTGTTTACCTCTCAGGCTTAAACTCGTATGGTTCAGACCAGATCTCTGGATCGTGATGGAGGTGCCAAACAGGGACCTGTATGGCAGTATCTTTGGGGATTTTAAAATCACCTAGCTGGTAATCCTCATCAGTAACTCTATTGGTGAACCTGAAATAAAGATATGTATTATTTTAATATCATCACAGAAAATGATCACAGTCACAATAAAGAAATGACATCTGTTCCGATCTAACTCGGTTGTAATTTATTTACTCGACTGGTACAATATTTACTTTCTAATTTTGAGACAGAAGTTGCCAGAAAAACTATGGTATTGAGTTTTTTTGTTAGATCGTAAACTAGCAGGTTGTTTTGGGAAACAAGCTATTTTTTTCAGCTTAAAAAGAGAGTACACAAATTTCAATACAGAATAATTTAGATTAATTATAAAAACAGCTGCCGTTATGTGTCAGTAACTGATTTATGTGATAAAATTCTGCTTTTGGAAGATAGCGCCACTATAAATTAAATGAACAACAAACTCACGTGATTAGTGGAGGGTACATTCGCAGAGATTCTGAGAAAACTCGGTCTAAATATTGGAGTTTGTTTACTGTGTTGTAATCTAAGACACCCTGAAAACAATATTAAGATAAAAATCGAATAATTAACGCCTTGTTTGGAATTCATATTAAACATTTTAAACATAAAGAAACCTTCTGATGACAAAGGAATTGATTTTACAATAATGTTGCTAAATGTCTTGTGAATAACATTTTGCTGAAAGTACGTTAAATTGAAAATTTGAAGTGTGTTGTGTAGTTGAGTGTTCTAACTTATATTTCAGATACAAATAAAACACAAATCTTACATCTTGGCCTAAGATATCGTTTATTTCTTCACGAATTATTTCCTGGACATCTTGTCGGTTTACTAGTATATTAGTTGTGAAACCGAGGGCTGTACTTGTTGTTTCATAGCTATTCAAATAAGTTAAATTTAGTTTCGATTTTGTAGATATGATTATTGGAAAACATATATAAACACAGTATTGAAATACTGAGTATTACTGCAATGATAATAAATCTATAAAATCTTGGTAGGTTTTGCTTATATTCTTTATGAAAATGTTATGTTTATATCACAGCTTCAGTTCTTTTTTAAAATATTATCAAAACAAATAATAAGGTTTTTGTCTATAGTAACGATAATACCAATACATGACTTACCCGGCCAATAGAAATAAGAAGCAATTTGCTTTAATTTCCACATCTGTAATAAATTTCATCTGCTTCTTGCCATTTTTAGAGCTTTCTAATCAAATACAACCAGAAGGAAAAAAAAAACTACAAACATTTGACCAAACAAATAATTGAATTTGATATAAAATCCTTAAGAACAGTAAGATACATTAGTATGAAACGGTTTGAGTGGGCTTGTGGTAGCTCAAAGGTCACTGGTGAAATGAGCAAAACAAAAGGATGAAATAAGCTTTATATGACTAACAGTGAATAGACTCAAACTGTTAACACGTGCTCTTTAAATCTGAATCCACGTTTGAATTGTTCAACAAAAATTACTATAGTTGGTTATATGGTAGAGAAAAGAACGGTACAACAGTGATATTACGAAATCCACAATGAAGCATGGTTTAGGATCAGGACATGTTTATGTCTGCGTCTTAACGAATAATGAAGGTGATCTGCACAGAAGTGATGGCACCTTGACTGCATGCAGACTCTGTTACATCATACATTTCCTTGTGGTTTAGTATTCATTGCACGAGGATTCATTTTTTCACAAACCCATGCATACATAAGATGTTTTATAACAAGAAAACGAGGTATACTCATGACAATGTATGAGTGAAAGAAGCGAATAATGTATAACAGTATGCTAATAAACGTTCAGTATAATAATAGTTGAAACAGTATTTATATTAAGTAATAATTTGAATAGTAATTATTATTGTAAGAACTTATTTAAATTGAGGAATTGCAAGATTTGTGTATATCAAAATTTATTTTGTATTTTAAAGACAATTTCTATACTAAATAAATTGTAATGTTGAAGTTGTTTTTCATCAATGAAAGTATATTAGGCCTAAGGTCACCTTTTCACCATTGAAAGCACCTTTTATTGGCTCGTCTTCACCAGCCGTCAGGTGTTTAGCAGTGGCATTTTCAATGTCTTCTTCAGCCATTTGAGCATCCAACATCATCTGAAGAAGATCAGCTCTTCGAAGCTAAAAAATAAGAGAAAATACCAAACTTATATACAATGATTAACCAATAAAATAATTTACAGTAAAATTTCGATGTTGTTCAGAAGAGTACAACTGACTTTTGAAACAAAATCAAACCATACTGGTGTTTGGGAAGTTACAAAAATAGTCGAATTCATCTTTAGATATCCTGCTTTAATAAGATGTCATAAAGTGTGTAAATCCTTAAGGTCATTATTTTATCGAATTAAAAGGAAGAAGAAGCATTAACGGTTTAGAAAACCTGTTTTAGTTTTGAGTTGCCTGGTGATTAGCATCTTGTGCTGCGGATCGAAGGTTCCAACTGGTGCTGCTTAACACCAGACAATGTTCTTCTGATGACGGTTTGAGTGTTTGTTTTGAATTTCGCGCAAAGCTACACGAGGGCTATCTGACTTTAATTTCGTTATTTAAGACTAGAAGCAGCTAGACATCACCACCCACCGCCAACTCTTGGGCTACTCTTTTACCAATGAATAGTGAGATTAACCATCACATTATAACACCCCCACGGTTGAAAAGGCGACTCTCAGATTATAAGTCAAAAGCTATGACCGCATGATTATGCTGATTATTATGTGATAACGGATGCTGCTAATTATAGACAGCTATACCTGAATTTTAACCCATTTAAGCCATTTAATCTATGTGCACATAACCTGCCATCAGGTTAAAACTTCCAATTGCGATTCTCAGAGCTACTTTATAAAGCTCAATCTTATCACTTGCAACGAATGTGGCTTCAGATATTGATGTAAACAACACCTTTTTTAAAGACATTACTCCAGAGATAAAATTATTAGTGGCTATTTCACGGGATAATTTGGAACGGACTTTCTGAAAACTGAGTGACGACAAGAGTTATTACCGATATGATGAAACACTGAAGAAATATTACCTCTGGATTTCTTCGTCTTTCCTTTATCACTTTCGTAATTCCTTCGACTATAGATCTTCCTGGGGTTGAGAATATCTGATGCCATATGAAGTCCACCAGTTTTCGTATTGTACCAACGATGCTAAGAAACTCAGGAAAACATACTGAAAACCAAAGCCGTTTATCAATAAACCACCATAAGCGTTTAAATAAAATGATAATCCACATTAAACTTTTAACATCGAGTCAGGTGTAGTTTTCTAATTTCAAACTTTAGTTAGTTGTATTTTCAAAGAAAACGTCTGGTAGAGACTTACATTGCTCTACTTTGAAATAATATAACTCTATACACATTTACATATCAATACTTCGTTCCATCTTGAAATTCAACTCAAGAAAATGATCCATGCAACAAGAATTTTTATTATTTTCTAATATGTGTCTTTTTTAACATGCATCATTTTCTTTCATCTGGGACCGATGCACCAATGTGTGGCCTGAGTGACAGTAAAGTCAAGTAGCCCACGTTTTATTGTTGTAACGTCATTACGACAGTGAGTAACAACACCATTTCAGACGTGTATTTTTATGGGTTTACCCCGAACTTTGGACAGTGTCATTGACAATGGTGACACTGTCCAATTTACTTGTGTTTTTATATTAAAACGGCCCATTGACCTTTTCAATTATTTTTAGATCTTTTATCCAAATTTTGGACATTGTGTTGTTTTAACTTTATCAATTTATTTTTTAGGCTTTTTAACAGTTTAACTTTAACATTTATACCGATTGTTTGGCGCACATATGGCAAAATTCTTAGTATTTCTGGTTAAGATCAGAACTAGATGTTAGACGTTAACGTGTGAAATGGAACATTTAGTCAGAGTAACTATATTTTATCCACTTATTTGGAATACGTCTCTAGACTTGTTAGTAGAATCAGACCGAACGCAAGAATAAATTATGTTTACTTTTATTGAATGTACAAAGTCAAATACATTTATAATGTTCGAAATACAAAATAATATTACCCAGTAATCACTAAATACAAAGTAAGAAGTAAACTGTAAATTTATTAGCAAAAAAATGTGATACCTGACGCACCGAGGCCCGACATGGCCAAGTGATTAGGGTGCTCGACTCGTAATCTGATGGTCTCGGTTTCGAATCCCTATCACACCGAACATGCTCATCCTTTCAGCTGTGGGGGCGTTATAATGTGACGGTCAATCTCTCATTATTCGTTGTTAAAAAAGTTGCCCAACAGTTGGATGAGCGCGGTGATGACTACCGTTCTTCCCTCTAATCTTACATTGTTAAATTAGATCTGGCTAACGCAGATAGCAATAGGGTAACTTTGCGCGAAATTCAAAAACAAACAAACAGTCTTAAAACTCTTTAGTGAACGTACGTCATATAAATCAAATTTACTGGCCAGTACAACGTCATGATTGTATGTTACATAGTGAAGTCACACACAGAAGATGTTATGCAATGAAGCCACATTTAAAACATGTCTTTCCCTACGATCTGTACATAAATACTAGAGAATTTTGTTTTTTCAAAATTTCCAACACTTAAAAATAGACTAAAAATGGAAAGAAATCGAAATGTGTCTTTTAACATCAAACAGAATTCAATTCAAACATACTTGATAAAAAGATGAGAAACTGCGAGGTCTGGATGTTGAAAAAAGCTCTGGAATTGATCAGAAATGGATCTTTTGGATTACGCTGGACATTTGTCTGGGCTCCAAAAGCAGTTTGACCAATGACATCAGTTGTAAGTCCTTGGTACATCTCGTATATATCGAAATCCTCTTCTGTCTGGGCTTTTGGGGCTATTTTTTCCATTAGGATATCAACAGCTTTCTGCATGATTGGTGTCACCTCGAATGGAAATTAGTTTACTACAGGTTTGTATTATAATACAAAAAATCTGCAGATAGGTGCTTTGGATTATCATTAGTATACTAGTTATTGAAAAATGTCAGTGATAAAATTCATATATATATAAAATCAAAATTGGAGTACTTTGATTACGTGTTAACTTACAGCATGAATTTGATTTTTCTAGGACAAAGTAATAGTAAACTTAAATTATGTAACATAACATCAAAAAAGGCAGCAAAGGCCCATTTGATCCAATAAATTGAACTAAACATTGAAAAACTCAATAATATCACTTAGATTCAAATAGTCATCAAACTTTCCCTCAAAGTAACTTATTATAAAAGATCTGAAGGCAACCTGTTCTAAATTAAAGGTCTTAGATGACCCACACTCTACTAAAATCTATACTTGTGCCATCTAATCTTACCAGTTCCACCATTAAATACGATGAACAATGAGGTATTAGCACCATAAATTCCATTAACAATCTTGAACACTCCAGTTAGATCCCTTCTCTTTTATCTGGTTGTTTAAAAAAGAAACCAATTTTAGAAAGCTTAACCTCGTATGACAACTTTTCTGTCACAGATACTGTTCAAGTATCCTTTCTCTGTCCTCTGATCATATTCCGTCATTTCAATGTCCTTTCTATGGTAAGGAGCCCAAAACTAAACACAGCCAAATACGGTTTAATAAATCTCTATACAATGACACTATAACTTCTTTAAACTTTCTGTTTAATATTTCTCTAGATACAAATTATATTCCTATTTGTTCTGCCACTAGCAACAACACATAGCTTGAATGACTTTATAAAAAGCCACAACTCCAGTGTATTTTTCTTCCATAATACTTATTAGATTATTCCCATTAAAGTTTTACTTCGAGTGCAAATTGTGATTGTTGTTTAACTTCGCACAAAGCTACTTTAGGGCTACCTGCGCTAGCCGTCCATAATTTAAAAGTATAAGACTAGAGGGAAGGCAGCTAGTCATCACCACCTACCGCCAACTCTTGGGCTACTCTTTTACCGACGAATAGTAGGATTGACCGACATATTGTGATATCCCACATGTTTGTTTCTTTGTTTTTGAATTTCGCGCAAAGATACACGAGGGCTATCTGTGCTAGCCATTTTTAATTTAGCAGCGTAAGACTAGAGGGAAGGCAGCTAGTCATCACCACCCATCGCCATCTCTTGGGCTACTCTTTTACCAACGAATAATGGGATTGACCGTAACATTATAACGCCCCCACGGCTGAAAGAGCAAGTATGTTTGGTGCGACGGGGATTCCAACCCGGGACCCTCAGATTACGTGTCAAGCGCCTTAACTCACCTGGCCATGCCGGGTCTTATCCCATATGCTTACACGTGAAGTGGATCTGAGTTTGTGGCAAAACTTATAAATCATCCCTGTAGTCCTTTCTTATTATTACCTTTGAAAATTACACGTAATGTGGCATAGATTCTAATGTTAATAAAGGTTTGTTATAACATGTTTGATATTTTACGTATTATTAGACACTGGTACAAACATCATAAAACGTATGTGTATAAATCATTATAATTATAATGACTGTTTATAGTTATTATTTTAACAATATTTGTACTGGTATACAGATGAATTAATAATAATTACTGTAGTAGCTAAATTGTATGTGCGTATTTTTTTATGGCAAAGCCACATTGGGCTATCTGCTGGGTCCACCAAAAGGAATTGAACTCCTGATTTTAGTGTTGTAAATGCAAATATTTACCACTGTACCAGTGGAGGACTTAACCTGTATGTAAGTATTATTACTAATTTAAATGTGGTTTAACAATGTTGACCCTCAGAGGCTCAGTGGTATGTCTGCGGATTTAAAACCGGGTTTCGATACCTATGGTGGGCAGAGCAAAGATAGCCCGTTGTGTAGCTTTGTGCTTAATTCAAAACAACAACATTATTTAATCTTTATTACGTAATAATAACATTTAATTACTTTTAATTAACTGTCATTTAATTTAAAGTCAAGTTGAAGAGAGAAAATAATAAAATGATTTATAAAAGCTTCATGATTTTTAGTTTATTTTGAGATAAGTAATTAAAACAAAACGTTTGTAAAAATCTGAAACTTGAGAATTAAAACAGTAGAATTTTCTTCTTTCTTCAACTATCTATAGATGTAGTAGATTAATAGACAGTACAGACAAAACAGATGAATGTACTGAAAGACAGTAACATATTTATACACAGGAGAGAGAGAAGAAAATACAGAAATGGAAAAATAAGCGAATAGACAGATGAATTTACTGAAAGACAAAAACATATTTATACATAGGAGAGAGAGAAGAAAATACAGAAATGGAAAAAAATACAGAAATGGAAAAAAATAAACGAATAGACAGATGAATGTACTGAAAGACAGAAACATATTTAAACAGAGGAGAGAGAGAAGAAAATACAGAAATGGAAGAAATAAACGAATAGACAGATGAATGTACTGAAAGACAGAAACGTGTTTAAACAGAGGAGAGAGAGAAGAAAATGAAGAAATGGAAAAAAATAAACGAACAGACAGTACAGGTAGATATATTAATATACAGAAAGACAGAGATACATATATTTTATATTTTCTACAAGAGCGGCACCTGAGGGTTTGGTGATGAAAAGACATTGTGTGATCTCTGCAGCAGCTTTTAAATGTGTAAAATATGATAACGTAGATTTATGTGAGAAGTGTCTGACGATAGTTACTGTTATCAGACTACATTGAAACAATGTTTAAGTTGTAGAATAAATACAATACTTACCTGTTTCATTTTGCTGGAACTGAAGGTTGGAGTGAGGAGACTACGAACTTCCTTCCAGTGTTTTCCACGAATGAAAATCAGGTGTGATTTAGACTCTTTCAATGGCTGCGAACCTCCAGGGATTAACATCTATGATGATAAGAAAGATGTCTATGCATTGGATGAGATAAAAATACCTTAGTTTAGGGTAAACCTCTGTGCCAAGATAAAAAAAAAAAACATTATGAAATGTTGCTGATAGGTACACTACCGACAATATTTGTAATTCAATTATAATATTTAAAAAAGTAACAATTAGGCTAAAAGATCAATTTATAAACAGTCTGATGGGGCTATCTCGAGGGCTATCTGTGCTAGCCGTCCCTAATTTAGCAGTGTAAGACTAGAGGGAAAGCAGCTAGTCATCACCACCCACCGCCAACTCTTGGGCTACTCTTTTACTAGCGAATAGTTGGATTGACCGTCACAATATAACACCCCTACGGCTGAAAGGGCGAGCATGTTTGATGTGACGGGGATTCGAACTCGGGACCCTCAGATGAGGAGTCGAATGCCTTAACACACTTGGCCATACCGGGCCATTAATAATCAGTAATTACTAGATTAAAATTATTGTTTTTTGAGCAAAGCTTCACAGTGGACTATCTGTATCCTATCAACCGCGAGTATCAAAACTTATTTTTATCGTTATAAGCCCTCAGACATAACGCTTAGCCCTTAGGCTTAACGGAATGGTTAAAGGTGTATTGGTGAGAAAAAAATCATAGCTTCTACATATTTCCACTTTTACTCTTTATATCAGATCTACGACTGTAGTAACTATTTTAAACAGGTTTGTGTCCCACACCTATTACTATTGTACTGCGTATTTATGTTGTTATCATTACATTAGTATCACATTCACATGCAAAATACTTGTACGAAAATTGAGAAAACAGTACGCATGACAATACCTTACAGCAGGTATATTCTAAACTAGTTATGGATGAGAAATGTCACTTATTTTAGTGTTATGATTTAATTATTCACATATTCTGTCCTTATTTTAGATTACCTACTTTAAAGCATTCTGGTTGTTTGAAATATTCCGTGTGTGACATTGTTTGGTTAATTAAACTTGTGATTTTCAAATTATTTTGTAGGTGGCGCTTTCTTACCGGTCGACCTGTAATCTTTTGAAAATCCTTAATTTGAATTTGTCGCAAAAGGTCCAAATCCGCTACAATAATTATAGGTAATCGTCCGAAGTAGAATCTAGGAAATAAATATTAAAATATTCAGTAACAGATACGTGAAAGAAAAACGTTTATTAAATTGTTTTATACTGCGAATTTCACTATTTTAACAAAAATGTAAAAAATGTCTTATGTGACAGAATGGAAAAAAAGTGTAAAATACATTTGTGAAAGACATGATTTAATAGTGAAGGGTTAAAGGAAAATCTGGTAATAATATAGAAATGTATATTAATACGTTATATATTATCTTTATCTATCTAGAATAATGTTATAGAGATAAATATAAAACTGTCTTTAATATTTGTCTTTGATGTCAACCAGCAACAACAGAGTGAAGTGAGGGAAGAGTTTCTACCTTCGTTTTGTAGGTGACGCCGCCTATTAGATGTATCAAAAAATCACGTTAACAAATAAACTATTTGGTCATTTTCTGAAAGCTGTAAAACAACTTACCCACAAATCTTCCCATACTTTTTTATCCATTCTTCATGACATTTAATAGCACCCTTTAATAGAGAGAAAAATATACACATTAATTATCTATGTTGAAAATAAAGTAAAAATTTAACCAAAGCTGTAATCCATCTGAAATAGTTACGATGAAGTTGATCAACTTTTGAGGATTACTAACCAATAAACTGAGAATTATTTAGCCTATACTACAGATAAAATGTTGACAGCTTATTGACCACTTATGTAAAGTTTCATTATTAAAATATTTACTGTACGTATTTAACAATGAATCTTGGAGTTAAACAAAGTTAATCAAACCATCTTAAGTATAAATGTTGAGTACATAACAACAACAATAGTGAGTAGTTTTGTAAGATTGTAATACATAGTGTTATTAAAGTAAAGATGTATTGCTTTTCATGGTCTTGTTGTAGCATCAATTACTGCAGAGATGTTTCATTTGATCTGCTGCTACAGCAGTTGATGGTGAATTATTTTTACTGTTAACTGCAGCAGTTGTTTGTTCAGTGCTTGAGTTTTACTATTTCAATAAATTTCTGGAAATGTTTGCATTGATATGGATTGGTAGTGTTTTTTATTTACAAATAAAATTTAAACTATTTATATATAATGTTTCTATCGAAATTAATCTTATTTTATCTTATTTTTTGTAGCCCACATTTTACATTTTTACAATATTTTACTTGGTTTAAAAAAGTTGAAATCCCAATATCCTTATTCTGTAAACTTAGACCTTGAGAGGAAAAATTTATATGTCGTAAAAATGGTTTAGTTATTGTATTTCATATTTAAACAAAACTGAAACCAAACATGTTGATGTGATAGCTCAAAACTCCAATTCGTTGATTTTTTAAAAATTTTGAACTTCCAAGAAACTTAATTTAAACTTATAATAATAGATTTTCTCAAATTTTGTTTGAAATATTAGAATTCAAATAATTTTTTTTCGAAACCTTGGTTTGAAATTCTCTCAAGTTTCCAAAGAAAAGTTTGGTTGTGGTCCTGGAATGCCAAGGTCTTGAAAGAAAGACAACTTCTTCTGTCGCCACCTGTGGTAGAACAAGACGAAACTGTTACGTCACTCTTACTAGTTTAGACTGTATGTTTATAGGGTTACGTACGTAGGGTTCTGAACAAATCTGATGGCCGTGTCATGAGACGTTCTATCTACAATCTACACCCAATCTTCCATTACCTAAATCATGATGCCATCTGTACGTTCCCTAATCCTAATACCGATTCTTCATGGTTTGTTAAAGTTACGAAATCCTTCCTCATGAACCTAGATTTACATCGTTAGAGTCTCCGAAAAAAACTCTTTGAAGTTGAAATAAAACCAAAATAAAAGAAACAAATATTTTTATTTCTTACTTTTGAAGTTTATATGTCACGTCCTGCTGTGTTATAGCCTATAGAGAGCATAATTATTCTCGTGATTCATGGTATGTACACATTTCACTGACGTCACGACAGTACGAATAGCAAAGTTAAGGGGGCCTTGGAAATGTTGATAAACTTTCGCATGAGGAATGCTTGTACATAGTCAGCTCATCTGTTGCCA
Source organism: Tachypleus tridentatus (assembly GCF_004210375.1). NCBI lineage: Eukaryota > Metazoa > Arthropoda > Merostomata > Xiphosura > Limulidae > Tachypleus > Tachypleus tridentatus. The sequence continues at coordinate 97,586,518 of NC_134827.1, read as the reverse complement.
CAAACATAACGTGATGATCCCGAACCGGATAAGTTAAATTAAAACAAGATAAATGTATGGAAACCTACAATTCAATGCACCTAAATGTCTCTTTTAAATTGTACGGCAAATTCAACTAGAAATGTATAATTTCAGTTAAAATAAAAGCTTGGTTACAATATGATCTTCATGACCTTTCTGAGATGTTCCAAAGAGCTATTACCAATAGAAGTGACTTTAGTTATTGAGACAGAATTTAGCAACTACGTTGGTTTCAAACATCTGAAGAATTGTACGGTGTATCTAATTTACAAAACATATGCACGTTGTAATAGTAGCTAACGTTAACAGATTTACTGTCAGTAAATAGTAGGTCCTTAATGTACCCATCCTATGTCATTTTACAAATATACGTATATTATTTGAAATAATCCACTGAAAGGATAAATCTTAAGCATAGACCTTTCTATAATTTTTTTTTATTTGAGGACCATAAGAGATAAATAAGTAGGGTAGAAAAATTGACACTTTCATTTTAACTAAAGTTACAATAACGTGTCAGTAATGAATTCATAAAAACTCTGTGAGGATAAAATAATACGTCATGTTTAAATATGATAAGTTAGAGCCTTTCAAGTTTAACATTCAAAATATGTTTTAATATTTCTAAGTTTAAATAGAAAATTAAAGATCGATACATTTAGATTTCATTTTTCTATTTCAAGTTTCAGAATTAAAACCCTTCAAGTTTCACATTCTAAATACGTTTTTACATTTGTTACAAAATCTATGTAATACAAACAAGGAAAACTCTGATTCTTCATAGATCTATCTGTTTCACTCAACTCACTACGTAGTAATTTCTACTTAATCACTAATTACGTTAATGTTTTTCCTCTTGTTCATCAATTTGGTTTCGTTTTTTTTGACAAACAGTTTCTATCTACTTGTCTGTGAAACCACCTACCTGAACCAAGTCACCACCAATAACAACAGAACAGTAACGACCAACAACATCATCTTTACTGGTTATTATTTGGTGTAGTTTCCTCACTATATTTTTTATAATATATGATGCGACACCTGGCGGTTAGAGTGTTTTTGTAATTTTGTGGTTGGATGTTTTGTTTGTCTTTCTTTACAAACGTGCATGTGTTGATATCATATACACATACAGTCGTGAATGTATCGAGCGTATTTAATACACAGGTATTCAAAGTACCTCTAGCTATTAATTATCGTTTCTTTTATTCATTGTAAATTTGCTTGTTTTGTTATGTATTACATTTTACCTATCACTATAAGCCATTTACATTACCCACCTTTATCTTTACTTTTTTATAATTTATTCATTTATCATCCGACTTTAACTTGAAACACTTTCACGTGAAGTATCTTTGTTTTCTCATTCTACAACTTAGACTTAATTCAGTTGTACTACTTTATAACAGGCCGTACCTGGGTCATGTTGTTAATTTTGTAAGCTTAATTTTATGAATGAAGACGTAACTTTCACAATATTACTATACTTGTAGATTGAAAGAATTGTTGAGTTTATGATTCATTGAGTTCAGTGTTGGTCAGTGATTTACAGAGACAGCTGCTACATCTAGAATACAGCAAACGTTATTGAAAAATAAATTAATTCATTATTATTACGTGTACCGTAATTCACAATAGTTTCATTAACCCAGTAGAACACACCCAATGTTATATTAGTGGTGTCAGAAGTGTAAACATTTTGTGAAGATAAGTTTCACTTTAGACTACAGTTCAATATAACAATTAGTGCATCGATATGAAACAATGGAGAGAATAAGGAGAAATACCTGGAGCACCAAAATAATATAAAAACAGATGTTTAAAAGAACAAAATATTCGTACATAGAAACTTAGTACGTAACAAAAGTAAACAGACAAGACAAGAGAGAAAGGTCGCAGGTTATGTGAATGAGAAAAAATATCAAGAGAAAAATTAAACAAAGAGAGAATCTAAAAGAGAGAGAGAAAACCAAGAAAGAGGGATTTGGGTTTAAAAGAGAACGTAGTTCTTAAATAATAATTAAAAATAATGAATATAATTAAAGATCAGTAAAACTATTGTAGATGTGTGGAAGGATTATAATGATATGAATAATTATTGCTGTATTAAAATAGCCTAACAGTTGGCGGTGTGTGGTGATGACTAGCTGTATTCCTCCAAGTCTTAAACTGCTAAATTAGGGACGGCTAACGCAAATAACACTCATTTAGCTTTGCGCAAAATTGAAAAACCGGACAAACAAACAATATTTGGGCAGGGTCCCAGAAAGTGTTCTCTTTCAAGATCAAATGACACCAAAATAAAAGAAACAAATATTTTTATTTCTTACATTTGAAGTTCATATGTAACGTCATGCTGTGTTTTCACCTACAGAGAGCATAATTATTCTCGTGGTTCATGGTACGTGCATGTTTTACTGACTTCACGACAGTACGAATAGCAAAGTTAAGTAGCCCTTGGAAATGTTGATAAACATCCGCATGAGCAATGCTTGTACAGTGATGTTGAGAAAACCCGCTTGTAGAAAAATATATATGCAAAAACGGCTCGTTTTTACATATATAATGCTAGTACAGAGCCATCTGTTGTCACAAACATAACGTGATGACCCCCAACCAGATAAAACGAATTAAAACGAGGTAAATGTATGGAAACCTAAAATTCAATGTGTTTAACTCTTTTAAATTGCACGGTAAAATCGACTAGAAATGTGTAATTTCGGTTGAAATAAAAGTTGGGTTAAACATGATCTTCATGACCTTTCTGGTTAGTTCCAACGAGCTATAACCAATAGAAGTGACTTTAGTTATTCACACAGAACTGAGCAACTAAGTTGGTTTCAAATAACTTAATAATTCTTCAGTACATCTATCTTACAATATCTTTAGAATTTGTAAGAGCAGCTGACGTCGTCATATTTAAAGTCATGAAATGTTAGGTCCTTAATTTACCCATCCTATGTCATATTACAAATATACCTATATTGTTTAAAATAATCCATTGAAAGAATAAATTTTAAGTTAAGACCTTTCTAGAATTTTTTATTTAAGGATCATAAGAGACAAATAACTTGGGTAGAAAAATTAAGACTTTAATATTAACTGGAGTCATAACAAAGTGTAAATAATTGAGGTCTCACTGTATACATGACTTGTGACCAATTATCTTGTTCAAAGTTGGTGACGTCACAAAAAATTGACAACACAATTATGAGCACTTTTAAAACGACTTTTAATTATAATGTTACAGAAGTAAAGGCTTTTAAGTAAACCAGTTTTAATCAATTGTATTTATTTCGAAACGCACGTCAATGTGTATAGCTGGAAACAGTTCTTATCTATACAAATTAAAATATATTCTCGGATACGAAGATAACCTCATGAAACTAGATGTACTTCCTCATGGTTACTTAGGAACAGCGTTCCTTTTAAGATTAAATAACACCAAAATCAAGAGTAAGAAATATGTTTATGTCTTACTTTGAAGTTATTAACCTATTTCATGCTGGTTTTTTTTAGCTTACAGAATGCATAATTCTTCTCTGACGTCACAAAAGTATGAATAATAATGCTGATGTGCTTTATAAATTTTGTTTCCACACAGCCACCTGTTGCCACAAACAGAACGTGATGATCCCCAATGAGGTAAGTCGAATTAGAACAAAGTAAATGTAGGGAAACTTACAATTCAATATGCTTAAAAGTCTCTTTAAAATTGTACCACAAAATACACTAGAAATGTATAATTCAGTTGAAATAAAAGTTGAGTTAAAATGTGAATTTTCTGGTTAGTTCCAACGTGTTATTACCTAAACTAAGACTTTACTTATTCAGACACTATTAAGCAGCAATATATCTATTATTCAGTATATCTACATTACAAAACATTTAGAACTTGTAAGAACAATGTGTCCATGCCATAGCATTTTTTACCTGATGGCTATAAGAGACAAAAGACTAGAGTAAAAAAATTAAAAGATTCATATTAACTGAAGTCACAAGGATTATAAAAATAAGATTGAAGAAAGCATACTGGCAAAATTGAATATTTACAATAGATTAAATGTAGAAAGACATAATCATGCAAAGAAAGATAATAGCAACGACACATTTAACGAGCAATACATTTAAATCAGGAAATAAAACTTCTGGAGAATAAAGATAAAATCAGACACATTTATTTTTTGCAGCTACTTAAGAATTAACCTAAAATATCGGTTATTTTGAAATATTCCATAGGAGAACCTATTTAATAAACGTGTGTTACCACTACTGCTCTACTGCCGATAATGGGAAGAGAACATAAGAGACATATCAGACACTTGAAATGTTCATATTATTAAAAAACGAACAAGTTATTCATAATGTTCTTCCTTTAAAGAAGGATCGATTTTAATAATATTAAACACTTTCCAAGTTGAGAACCCTAACGTATGAAGTATTATTAGCTGTCTTATCCAATAGGTTTGAAGTCACAAACTTCAAAGAATTATTCAAAGAAATGTCCACGAACAAAGCGAGGAGGAAATAGTCCTAATCCAAGGTGTCTGACATATTTGAAATGCTTGACCAATTATTGTACCTCGTGAAGAAGAGGTCTGATATTTACATATGTAGTATTTATAATAAGTTAAACAATTTACAAAATGAAGTGTTGTAAATAGAATCGAATCAAAATGCATATCTATTTTCCACGTCAAGTATTTAGAGTAGATAAAGTACAAAAGTCTCAGCGTTACAAAGATCACATCAACATTATTCACTTTATTTTAGTTGTATAATAACATTTCTCTTTAACAATACACAAACTAACAACCACACTTTCATTCAATTCCTGATTAATGTCATATTCCCTTTATGAATGGCATCTAGCTACCAGACTAAGAAAATATGTTTGGGATGTCTGAACGTTGAAAATAGTTCTAGTTCCGGCTAGAGAGAGTTCTTTGATTCTGATGGAAGTTTGACTGAATTACAAACACAGTGAAATCTGCTGCCTTTTCTCCATACATCTCGCATGAATCGAAGTTTTCTTCACTTTGGACTATTTTTACTAATTTGTTTCAATAATGAATTTAAGGACTTTTTTCATGATCGGTTTCATTTGAAGTAACAATGACCATGTGGTCATTTTAAAATGTTTCCACAAACAAAGACCAAGTAAGTATATTATATAGATATTTCAGATCAAACAGACGTATACGTATCCAAGTTTATCTGTGTCAATGGCTAAATTGCATAATCCATAAGATTCTTTAAAATACGCTCAAACCAGAGTCACTAACCATGAAACTTTCGCTTTTAGAAATAAGAGCAAATCTTATTTACCAAGACAATATTTTCTTTTCTAAATAATTTAAAGTATAATTTGATAAACTTATGACGATATGATCGGGAAATAGTGAAAATCGTTTATTTATTTCTTTTTCTCATAAACTTGAGAATTGATTATTTTTTATGTTATTCATATTTTTAACAAATCATTGTTATTATTATTTCTTGTAATTTCATTAATTGAGAAAAAAATTAAACACGATTTTTGTATTATTTCAGGTTTAGTTTCAAAAACAGGTGTTCAAAACTTATAAATGTTAATCTTAGTACATTGCACTTATTCCAAAATATGTAAACTCAGTGTAAGTGTGTTAAACATAAAAATAACAACAAAAATTCAAGACTTCATTGTGTTTCGTTTATGACCAAGTAGAATTTCGAATCGTCCTTAAACTTATCCTCAGAATAATAAACTACATCGTGTTTTCAGCTAAAATAAGTAAATCAAATCCCACTATTCGTTGGTAAAAGAGTAGCCTAAGAATTGACGGTGGGTGGTGATGACTACTTGCCATCCCTCTCGCCTTACACTGCTAAATTAGGGACGGCTAGCGCAGATATCCCTCGTGTAGGCTGTCACGCCAAACATTCTCGCCCTCCCAGCCGTGGTGGCGTTAGAATGTGACGGTTAATCCCACTATTCGTTGGTAAAAGAATAGCTTAAGAGTTGGCGGTTGGTGGTGCTGACTAGCTGCCTTCCCTCTAGCCTTACAATGCTAAATTAGGGACGGCTAGCATAGATAGCCGTCGAGTAACTTTGTGCGAAATTCAAAAAACAAAAACAAAACAAACCCTCGTGTAGGTTTGCGCGAAATTCAAAAACAAATAAATTATCATAGAAGTTCGTTTTCACCACACTATTCTCGTTAGTATTTTTTTACTTTGCTAATTTTTCGTACTTATTTGTTGTATTGAGAGCAGACAGCACAATTACGGGATTTTCCCTCCCTTATCCTCTCGAAATTTCAGGGAAGATAAATAATATTTTTCTTTTTTATTCTTTTGCTTTAACCACCCACCACGAGTATTGAAATCCGGTTTCTAGCGTTGTAAGTTCGCAGACATACAGCTGTGCCCTTGGGGGCGGTTATAGCAAAAGAATAAAGAAGGTATACTTCTGTGTCATTTGGAGACATCCACGCTTCTTGTGCTACGTACAACGCTAAAATGAGGGGTTCGATTCCCCTCGGTGGGCTCAGCAGATAACCCGTTGTGGCTTTCCTATAAGAAAACACACATAAACACACAATCTTGTGCTAGGCTGCTAAGCTCTCGAATCACTGACGGAGTTTTGTCACCTTATCGCTTCAAATCACTTTTCGCAGCCACAATTATGTCCAAAACTTTCAGTTTAAATTAATAAAAACCGGATTGGGCAAGTTTTTTTAAACACAAAATTGTTCCCCACTGGCTGGTGAGAAACCTGTTAAAGTAAATTCGTTCTGATAGAAACACTATAAATTCTTTATTTACATATCTTAAGAAAACATTCACACAAATTGTGGTGCAGTATAATAGCTCAGTTTGAGCACTACAGAAATAGTTGATGCAGTTAATATTAAAAACAAACTACGTTTCACAGTCAACTGCTATAATGACAAATCCAAAGAAGGAACTCTGGTACAAGTTACTGTTGTAACAATAGAGAAAAATAAACTCTGCTCAACATACTTCTGCAGTAAGTTCATCAGCATTTCCAAGGCTCATTAGCATTGCTATTCGTACTGTTTTGACGTCAGAGAAGAATTATGCACTCTCTAAGGTAAAAAAAAAAAACCCACAAAAACAGCATGAAATGGCTTAATAATTTCAAACTAAGGCATATACATATTTGTTACTTTTAATTTTGGTGTTATTTAACCTGAGAGACCATCAGAAAGTACATCTCGTTTAATGAGGTTTTCTAAAAGTACTTATAGGCGTGTTGTCAATTTTTGTGACCTCACCAATTTTGAATAAGATAATTGGTCACAAGTCATGTATACAGTGAGATCGGAATCATTTACATTTTGTTATGACTCAAGTTAATATGAAATATTTACTTTTTCTACCCTAGTTATTTGTCTCTTATGATCCTTAAATAAAAAATTCTAGAAAGTTCTTTGCTTAAAATTTATTCTTTCAATGAATTATTTTAAACAATATAGGTATATTTGTAATATGACATAGGATGGGTAAATTAAGGACCTAAATTTCATGACTTTAAATATGACGACGTCAGCTGCTCTTACAAGTTCTAAAGATGTTGTAAGATAGATGTACTGAAGAATTATTAAGTTATTTGAAACCAACGTAGTTGCTCAGTTCTGTGTGAATAACTAAAGTCACTTCTATTGGTTATAGCTCGTTGGAACTAACCAGAAAGGTCATGAAGATCATATTTTAACCCAACTTTTATTTCAACTGAAATTACACATTACTAGTTGATTTTGCCGTTCAACTTACAAGAGTTAGGTACATTGAATTGTAAGGTTTCATACATTTACCTCGTTTTAATTCGTCCTATCTGGTTGGGGGTCATCACGTTATGTTTGTGACAACAGATGGCTGTATTCAAGCATTATATATGTAAAAACGAGCCGTTTTTGCATATATATTTCTCTACAAGCGGGTTTTCTCGACATCACTGTACAAGCATTGCTCATGCGGATGTTTATCAACATTTCCAAGGGCACTTAACTTTGCTATTCGTACTATCGTGAAGTCAGTAAAACATGCACGTACCATGAACCACGAGAATAATTATGCTCTCTGTAGGCGAAAACACAGCATGACGTTACATATGAACTTCAAATGTAAGAAATAAAAATATTTGTTTCTTTTATTTTGGTGTCATTTGATCTTCGAAGAGAACACTTTCTGGGACCCTTCCCAAATATTGTTTGTTTTTCCGGTTTTTCAATTTTGCGCAAAGCTAAACGAGTGTTATTTGCGTTAGCCGTTCCTAATTTAGAAGTTTAAGACTTGGAAGAATAGAGCTAGTCCTCATCACACACCGCCAACTGTTAGGCTAATTTTTAATATAGCAATATTTATTCATATCATTATAATCCTTCCACACATCAAAATAGTTTTACTGATCTTTAATTATATTCATTATTTTTAATTATTATTTAAGAACTACGTTCTCTTTTAAACCCAAATTCCTCTTTCTTGGTTTTCTCTTTCTCTTTTAGGTTCTCTCTTTTAAAATTTTTCTATTAAAATTTTTTCTCATTCACATAATCTGCGACCTTTCTCTCTTGTCTTGTCTGTTTATTATTGTTACGAACTAAGTTTCTATGTACGAATATTTTGTTCTTTTAAACATCTGTTTTTATATTATTTTGGTGCTCCAGGTCTTTCTCCTTATTCTCTCCATTGTTTCATATCGATGCACTAATTGTTATATTGAACTGTAGTCTAAAGTGAAACTTATCTTCACAAAATGTTTACACTTCTGACACCACTAATACAACATTGGGTGTGTTCTACTGGGTTAATGAAACTATTGTGAATTACGGTACACTAATAATAATGAATTAATTTATTTTTTCAATAACATTTGCTGTATTCTAGGTGTAGCAGCTGTCGCTGTAACTCACTGATTAACACTGAACTCAATGAATCATAAACTCAACAATTCTTTCAATCTACACAGTATAGTAATGTTCTGAAAGTTACGTCTTCATTCATAAAAATAACCTTACAAAATTAACAACATGACCCAGGTTTGTCCTGTTATAAAGTAGTACAACTGAATTAAGTCAAAGTTTTAGAATGAGAAAACAAAGATACTTCAGGTGAAAGTGTATCAAGTTAAAGTCGGATGATAAATGAATAAATTATAGAAAAGTAAAGACAAAGGTGAGTAACGTAATTGGCTTATAGTGATAGGTAAAATGTAATACATAACAAAACAAGCAAATGTACAATGAATAAAAGAAACGATAATTAATACCTAGAGTTAATTTGAATACCTGTGTATTAAATACGCTCGATACATTCACGACTGTATGTGTATATGATATCAACACATGCACGTTTGTAAAGAAAGACAAACGAAACATACAACTTAGAAAATTACAAAAAACACTCTAACCGCCAGGTGTCGCAGTCACACATTATAAAAATATAGTGAAAAAACTACACCAAATAATAACCAGTAAAGATGATGTTGTTTGTTGTTACTGTTCTGTTGTCATTGGTGGTGACGTGGTTCAGGTAGGTGGTTTTACAGACAAGTAGATAGAAACTGTTTTGTTAACAAAACAAATCAACGAGATGACATACAGGAAAAAAATAACCTAATTAGTGTTTAAGTAGTAATTAATACGTAGTGAGTTGAGTGAAACAGATAGATCAATGAAGAATCAGTGTTTTCCTGGTTTGTATTACATATATTTTGCAACAAGTGTAAAAACGTATTTAGAATGTGAAACTTGAAGGGTTTTAATTCTGAAACTTGAAATAGAAAAATGAAATCTAAATGTATCGATCTTTAATTTTCTATTTAAACTTAGAAATATTAAAACATATTTTGAATGTTAAACTTGAAAGGCTCTAACTTATCATATTTAAACATGACGTATTATTTTATCCTCACAGAGTTTTTATGAATTCATTACTGACACGTTATTGTAACTTTAGTTAAAATGAAAGTGTAAATTTTTCTACCCTACTTATTTGTCTCTTATGGTCCTCAAATAAAAAAAATTCTAGAAAAGTCTATGCTTAAGATTTATCCTTTCAGTGGATTATTTCAAATAATATACGTATATTTGTAAAATGACATGGGATGGGTACATTAAAAACCTCATTTACTGACAGTAAATCTGTTAACGTTAGCTACTATTACAACGTGCATATGTTTTGTAAATTAGATACACCGTACAATTCTTCAGATGTTTGAAACCAGCGTAGTTGCTAAATTCTGTCTCAATAACTAAAGTCACTTCTATAGGTAATAGCTCTTTGGAACTAATCAGAAAGGTCATGAAGATCATATTTTAACCCAACTTTTATTTCAACTGAAAGTATACATTTCTAGTTGAATTTGCCGTACAATTTAAAAGAGTTCAACACATTGAATTGAAGGTTTCCATACATTTATCTTGTTTTAATTTAACTTATCCGGTTAGGGATCATCACGTTATGTTTGTGGCAACAGATGAGCTGACTATGTACAAGCATTCCTCATGCGAAAGTTTATCAACATTTCCAAGTTCCCCTTAACTTTGCTATTCGTACTGTCGTGACGTCAGTGAAATGTGTACGTACCATGAATCACGATAATAATTATGTTCTCTATAGGCTATAACACAGCAGGACGGGACATATAAACTTTAAAAGTAAGAAATAAAAATATGTTTCTTTTATTTTGGTTTTATTTCAACCTCAAGGAGTTACTTTCGGAGACTCTGCCGAAGTAAATCTAGGTTCATGAGGAAGGATTTCGTAACTTTAACAAACCATGAAGAATCGGTATTAGGATTAGACTTTGGCATTCCAGGACCAAAACCAAACTTTTTTTTTGGAAACTTGAGAAAATTTCAAACCAAGATTTCGAAAAAATTTTATTTGAATTCCAATATTTCAAACAAAATTCGAGAAAATCTATTTTTATAAGTTTAAATGAAGTTTCTTGGAAGTTCAAAAATTTTTCAAAAATCAACGAATTGGGAGTTTTGAGCTATCACATCAACATGTTTGGTTTCAGTTTTGTTTAAATATGAAATACAACAACTAAACCATTTTTACGACATATAAATTTTTCTTCTCAAGGTCTAAGTTTACAGAATAAGGATATTGGGATTTCAAATTTTTTAAACCAAGTAAAATATTCTAAAAATGTAAAATGAAAGGGAAAAAAATAAGATAAAATAAGATTAATTTCGATAGAAACATTATATATAAATAGTTTAAATTTTATTTGTAAATAAAAAACACTACCAATCCATATCAATGCAAACATTTCCAGAAATTTATTGAAATAGTAAAACAGAAGCACTGAACAAACAACTGCTGCAGTTAACAGTAAAAATAATTCACCATCAACTGCTGTAGCAGCAGATCATATGAAACATCTCTGCACTAATTGATGCTACAATAAGACCATGAAAAGCAATACATCTTTACTTTAATAACACTATGTATTACAATCTTACAAAACTGCTCACTATTGTTATTGTTATGTACTCAACATTTATACTTAAGATGGTTTGATTAACTTTGTTTAACTCTAAGATTCATTGTTAAATATGTACAGTAAATATTTTAATAATGAAACTTTACATAAGTGGTCAATAAGCTGTCAACATTTTATCTGTACTATAGGCTAAATAATTCTCAGTTTATTGGTTAGGGCTCAGTAATTCTCAAAAGTTGATCAACTTTATCGTAACTATTTTCGATGGATTACAGCTTTGGTTAAATTTTTACTTTATTTTCAACATAGATAATTAATGTGTATATTTTTCTCTCTATTAAAGGGTGCTATTAAATGTCATGAAGAATGGATCAAAAAGTATGGAAAGATTTGTGGGTAAGTTGTTTTACATCTTTCAGAAAATGACCAAATAGTTTATTTGTTAACGTGATTTTTGATACATCTAATAGGTGGCGTCACCTACAAAACAAAGGTAGAAACTCTTCCCTCACTTCACTCTGTTGTTGCTGGATTACATCAAACACAAATATTAAAGACAGTTTTATATTTATCTCTAATTCTTCATGGAAAGTACCAAATACAAAACCGGACATGAATTTATTTGTTCTAATTTATTGTTTTACAAACATAATTAAAATAATGAAAGAAAAGTAACGTAAAACTATTTCTTCTAACTGTGCAACTAATAAATCAATCAAATGTAATATAACATTGTTCTAGATAGATAAAGATAATATATAACGTATTAATATACATTTCTATATTATTACCAGATTTCCTTTAACACTTCACTATTAAATCATGTCTTTCACAAATGTATTTTACACTTTATTTTCCATTCTGTCACATTAGACATTTTTTACATTTTTGTTAAAATAGTGAAATTCGCAGTATAAAACAATTTAATAAACGTTTTTCTTTCACGTATCTGTTACTGAATATTTTAATATTTATTTCCTAGATTCTACTTCGGACGATTACCTATAGTTATTGTAGCGGATTTGGACCTTTTGCGACAAATTCAAATTAAGGATTTCAAAAGATTACGGGCCGACCGGTAAGAAAGCGCCACCTACAAAATACTTTGAAAATCACAAGTTTAATTAACCAAACAATGCCACACACGGAATATTTCAAACAACCAGAATGCTTTAAAGTAGGTAATCTAAAATAAGGAAAGAATGTGTGAATAATTAAATCATAACACTAAAATAAGTGACATTTCTCATCCATAAATAGTTTAGAATATACCTGCTGTATGGTATTGTCATGCGTACTGTTTTCTCAATTTTCGTACAAGTATTTTGCATGTGAATGTGATACCAATGTAATGATAAAAACATAAATACGCAGTAGAATAGTAATAGGTGTGGGACACAAACCTGTTTAAAATAGTTACTACAGTCGTACATCTGATATAAAGAGTAAAAGTAAAAATATGTAGAAGCTATGATTTTTTTCTCTCACCAATACATCTTTAACCATTCCGTTAAGCCTGAGGGCTAAGCGTTATGTCTGAGGGCTTATAACGATAAAAATAAGTTTTGATACTCGCGGTTGATAGGATACAGATAGTCCACTGTGAAGCTTTACTCAAAAAACAATAATTTTAATCTAGTAATTACTGATTATTAATGGCCCGGTATGGCCAAGTGTGTTAAGATATTCGACGCCTCATCTGAGGGTCACGAGTTTGAATTCCCGTCACATCAAACATGCTCGCCCTTTTAGCCGTAGGGGTGTTATAATGTGACCACCAATCCCACTATTCGTTAGTAAAAAAGTAGCCCAAGAGTTGGCGGTGGGTGGTGATGACTAGCTGCTTTCCCTCTAGTCTTACACTGCTAAATTAGGGACGGCTAGCACAGATAGCCCTCGAGTAGCTTTGTGCGAAATTCAAAAACAAACATTTTATTGGTACGAATACCTTTAAAAATAATCCATCAGACTGTTTATTAATTGATCTTTTAGCCTAATTGTTACTTGTTTTTAAATATTATAATTGAAATACAAATATTGTCGGTAGTGTATCTTTCAGCAACATTTCATAATGGTTTTTTTTTTATCTTGGCACAGAGGTTTACCCTAAACTAAGGTATTTTTATCTCAGCCAATGCTTAGACATCTTTCTTATCATCATAGATGTTAATCCCTGGAGGTTCGCAGTGATTTAAAGAGTTTAAATCACACCTGATTTTCATTCGTGAAAAACACTGGAAGGAAGTTCGTAGTCTCCTAACTCCAACCTTTAGTTCCAGTAAGATGAAACAGGTAAGTATTGTATTTATTCTACAACTTAAACATTGTTTCAATGTAGTCTGATAACAGTAACTATCGTCAGACACTTCTCACATAAATCTACGTTATCATCTTTTATACATTTAAAAGCTGCTGCAGAGATCACACAATGTCTTTTCATCACCAAAACCTCAGGTGCCGCTCTTGTAGAAAATATAAAATATATGTATCTCTGTCTTTCTGTATATTAATATATCTACCTGTACTGTCTGTTCGTTTATTTTTTCCATTTCTGCATTTTCTTCACTCTCTCCTCTGTTTAAACATGTTTCTGTCTTTCAGTACATTCATCTCAGTACATTCATCTGTCTATTTGTTTATTTTCTCCATTTCTGTATTTTCTTCTCTCTCTCCTCTGTATAAATCTGTTTCTGTTTTTCAGTACATTCATCTGTTTATTCGTTTATTTTTTCCATTTCTGTATTTTCTTCTCTCTCTCTCTGTTTAAATATGTTTCTGTCTTTCAGTACAATAATCTGTTTATTCGTTTATTTTTTTTCCATTTCTGTATTTTCTTCTCTCTCTCCTCTGTATAAATATGTTTCTGTCTTTCAGTACATTCATCTCTTTATTCGTTTATTTTTTCCATTTCTGTATTTTCTTCTCTCTCTCCTCTGTATAAATATGTTTCTGTCTTTCAGTACATTCATCTGTTTATTCGCTTATTTTTTTTCATTTCTGTATTTTCTTCTCTCTCTCCTCTGTATAAATCTGTTTCTGTCTTTCAGTACATTCATCTCTCTATTCGTTTATTTTTTCCATTTCTGTATTTTTTCTCTCTCTCCTCTGTATAAATATGTTTCTGTCTTTCAGTACATTCATCTGTCTATTCGTTTATTTTTTACATTTCTGTATTTTCTTCTCTCTCTCCTCTGTATAAATATGTTTCTGTCTTTCAGTACATTCATCTGTTTTTTCGCTTATTTTTCTCCATTTCTGTATTTTCTTCTCTCTCTCCTCTGTAAAAATATGTTTTTGTCTTTCAGTACATTCATGTGTTTATTCGTTTATTTTTTCCATTTCTGTATTTTCTTCTCTCTCTCCTCTGTGTAAATATGTTTCTGTCTTTCAGTACATTCATCTGTCTTGTCTGTACTGTCTATTTATCTACTACATCTATAGATAGTTGAAGAAAGAAGAAAATTCTACTGTTTTAATTCTCAAATTTCAGATTTTTACAAACGTTTTGTTTCAATTACTTATCTGATAAAGAACTAAAAATCATGAAGTTTTTATAAATCATTTTATTATTTTCTCTCTTCAACTTGACTTTAAATTAAATGACAGTTAATTAAAAGTAATTAAATGTTATTATTACGTAATAAAGATTAAATAACGTTGTTGTTTTGAATTAGGCACAAAGCTACACAACGGGCTATCTTTGCTCTGCCCACCATAGGTATCGAAACCCGCTTTTAAATCCGCAGACATACCACTGAGCCACTGAGGGTCAACATTGTTAAACAACATTTAAATTAGTAATAATACTTACATACAGGTTAAGTCCTCCACTGGTACAGTGGTAAATACTTGTATTTAAAACACTAAAATCAGGAGTTCAATTCCTTTTGGTGGACCCAGCAGATAGCCCAATGTGGCTTTGCCATAAGAAAATACGCACATACAATTTAGCTACTACAGTAATTATTATTAATTCTCCTGTATACCAGTACAAATATTGTTAAAATAATAACTATAAACAGTCATTATAATTATAATTTTTTATACACATACGTTTTATGATGTTTGTACCAGTGCCTAATAATACGTAAATTATCAAACATGTTATAACAAACCTTTATTAACATTAGAATCTATGCCACATTACGTGTAATTTTCAAGGGTAATAATAAGAAAGAACTACAGGGATGATTTATAAGTTTTGCCACAAACTCAGATCCACTTCACGTGTAAGCATATGGGATAAGACCCGGCATGGCCAGGTGAGTTAAGGCGCTCGACTCGTAATCTGAGGGTCCCGGGTTGGAATCCCCGTCGCACCAAACATACTTGCTCTTTCAGCCGTGGGAGCGTTATAATGTTACGGTCAATCCCATTATTCGTTGGTAAAAGAGTAGCCCAAGAGTTGGCGATGGGTGGTGATGACTAGCTGCCTTCTTTCTAGTCTTACGCTGCTAAATTAAAAATGGCTAGGACAGATAGCCCTCGTGTTGCTTTGCGCGAAATTCAAAATCAAAGAAACAAACATGTGGGATATCACAATTTGTCGGTCAATCCCACTATTCGTCGGTAAAACAATAGCCCAAGAGTTGGCGGTAGGTGGTGATAACTAGCTGCCTACCCTCTAGTCATACACTTCTAAATTATTGACGGCTAGCGCAGATAGCCCTAAAGTAGCTTTGTGCGAAGTTAAAAAACAATCACAATTTGCACTCGAAGTAAAACTTTAATGGGAATAATCTAATAAGTATTATGGAAGAAAAATACACTGGAGTTGAGGCTTTTTATAAAGTCATTCAAGCTATGTGTTGTTGCTAGTGGCAGAACAAATAGGAATTTAATTTGTATCTATAGAAATATTAAACAGAAAGTTTAAAGAAGTTATAGTGTCATTGTATAGAGATTTATTAAACCGTATTTGGCTGTGTTTAGTTTTGGGCTCCTTACCATAGAAAGGACATTGAAATGACGGAATATGATCAGAGGACAGAGAAAGGATACTAGGACAGTATCTGTGACAGAAAAGTTGTCATACGAGGTTAAGCTTTCTAAAATTGGTTTCTTTTTAAACAACCAGATAAAAGAGAAGGGATCTAACTGGAATGTTCAAGATTGTTAAGGGAATTTATGGTGTTAATACCTCATTGTTCATCGTATTTAATGGTGGAACTGGTAAGATTAGATGGCACAAGTATAGATTTTAGTTGAGTGTGGGTCATCTAAGACCTTTAATTTAGAACAGGTTGCCTTCAGATCTTTTATAATAAGTTACTTTGAGGGAAAGTTTGATGACTATTTGAATCTAAGTGATATTATTGAGTTTTTCAATGTTTAGTTTAATTTAATGGATCAAATGGGCCATTGCTGCCTTTTTTGATGTTATGTTACATAATTTAAGTTTACTATTACTTTGTCCAACTAAAAATCAAATTCAAGCTGTAAGTTAACACGTAATCAACGTACTCCAATTTTGATTTTATATATATATGAATTTTATCACTGACATTTTTCAATAACTAGTATACTAATGACAATCCAAAGCACCTACCTGCAGATTTTTTGTATTATAATACAAACCTGTAGTAAACTAATTTCCATTCGAGGTGACACCAATCATGCAAAAAGCTGTTGATATCCTAATGGAAAAAATAGCCCCAAAAGCTCAGACAGAAGAGGATTTTGATATATACGAGATGTACCAAGGACTTACAACTGATGTCATTGGTCAAACTGCTTTTGGAGCCCAGACAAATGTCCAGCGTAATCCAAAAGATCCATTTCTGATCAATTCCAGAGCTATTTTCAACATCCAGACCTCGCAGTTTCTCATCTTTTTATCAAGTATGTTTGAATTGAATTCTCTTTGATGTTAAAAGGCACATTTCGATTTCTTTCCATTTTTAGTCTATTTTTAAGTGTTGGAAATTTTGAAAAAACAAAATTCTCTAGTATTTATGTACAGATCGTAGGGAAAGACATATTTTAAATGTGGCTTCATTGCATAACATCTTCAGTGTGTGATTTCACTATGTAAGACAAAATCAGGACGATGTACTGGCCAGTAAATTTGACTTATATGACGCACGTTCACTAAAATGTTTCAAGACTGTTTGTTTGTTTTTTGAATTTCGCGCAAAGTTACCCTAGGGCTATCTGCGTTAGCCAGATCTAATTTAACAATGTAAGATCAGAGGGAAGACAGGTGGTCATCACCGCGCTCATCGAAGTGTTGGGCAACTTTTTTAACAACGAATAATGGGAGATTGACCGTCACATTATAACGCCCCCACAGCTGAAAGGATGAGCATGTCGGTGTGATATGGATTCGAACCCTCGACCATCAGATTAGGAGTCGAGCGCCCTAATCACTTGGCCATGTCGGGCCTCGGTGCGTCAGGTATCACATTTTTTTCCTAATAAATTTACAGTTTTCTTCTTACTTTGTATTTAGTGATTACTGGGTAATATTATTTTGTATTTCGAACATTATAAATGTATTTGACTTTGTACATTCAATAAAAGTAAACATAATTTATTCTTGCGTTCGGTCTCATTCTACTAACAAGTCTAGAGACGTATTCCAAATAAGTGGATAAAATATAGTTACTCTGACTAAATGTTCCGTTTCACAGGTTAACGTCTAACATCTAGTTCTGATCTTAACTAGAAATACTTAGAATTTTGCCATATGTGCGCCAAACAATCGGTATAAATGTTAAAGTTAAACTGTTAAAAATGCTAAAAAATAAATTGATAAAGTTAAAACAACACAATGTCCAAAATTTGGATAAAAGATCTAAAAGGAATTGAAAAGGTCAATGGGAAGTTATAATATAAAAACACAAGTAAATTGGACAGTGTCACCATTGTCAATGACACTGTCCAAAGTTCGGGGTAAACCCATAAATATACACATCTGAAATGGTGTTGTTACTCACTGTCGTAATGACGTTACAACAATAAAACGTGGGCTACTTGACTTTACTGTCACTCAGGCCACACATTGGTGCATCGGTCCCAGATGAAAGAAAATGATGCATGTTAAAAAAGACACATATTAGAAAATAATAGAAATTCTTGTTGCATGGATCATTTTCTTGAGTTGAATTTCAAGATGGAACGAAGTATTGATATGTAAATGTGTATAGAGTTATATTATTTCAAAGTAGAGCAATGTAAGTCTCCACCAGACGTTTTCTATTTGAAAATACAACTAACTAAAGTTTGAAATAAGAAAACTACACCTGACTCGATGTTAAAAGTTTAATGTGGATTATCATTTTATTTAAACGCTTATGGTGGTTTATTGATAAACGGCTTTGGTTTTCAGTATGTTTTCCTGAGTTTCTTAGCATCGTTGGTACAATACGAAAACTGGTGGACTTCATATGGCATCAGATATTCTCAACCCCAGGAAGATCTATAGTCGAAGGAATTACGAAAGTGATAAAGGAAAGACGAAGAAATCCAGAGGTAATATTTCTTCAGTGTTTCATCATATCGGTAATAACTCTTGTCGTCACTCAGTTTTCAGAAAGTCCGTTCCAAATTATCCCGTGAAATAGCCACTAATAATTTTATCTCTGGAGTAATGTCTTTAAAAAAGGTGTTGTTTACATCAATATCTGAAGCCACATTCGTTGCAAGTGATAAGATTGGAGTTTTATAAAGTAACTCTGAGAATCGCAATTGGAAGTTTTAACCTGATGGCAGGTTATGTGCACATAGATTAAATGGCTTAAATGGGTTAAAATTCAGGTATAGCTGTCTATAATTAGCAGCATCCGTTATCACATAATAATCAGCATAATCATGCGGTCATAGCTTTTGACTTCTAATCTGAGAGTCGCCCTTTCAACCGTGGGGGTGTTATAATGTGATGGTCAATCTCACTATTCATTGATAAAAGAGTAGCCCAAGAGTTGGCGGTGGGTGGTGATGACTAGCTGTTTCTAGTCTTAAATAACGAAATTAAAGGCAGATAGCCCTCGTGTAGCTTTGCGCGAAATTCAAAACAAACACGCAAACCGTCATCAGAAGAACATTGTCTGGTGTTAAGCAGCATCAGTTGGAACTTTCGATCCGCAGCCCAAGATGCTAATCACCAGGCAACTCAAAACTAAAACAGGTTTTCTAAACCGTTAATGCTTCTTCTTCCTTTTAATTCGATAAAATAATGACCTTAAGGATTTACACACTTTATGACATCTTATTAAAGCAGGATATCTAAAGATGAATTCGACTATTTTTGTAACTTCCCAAACACCAATATGGTTTGATTTTGTTTGAAAAGTCAGTTGTACTCCTCTGAACAACATCGAAATTTTACTGTAAATTATTTTATTGGTTAATCATTATATGTAAGTTTGGTATTTTCTCCTATTTTTTAGCTTCGAAGAGCTGATCTTCTTCAGATGATGTTGGATGCTCAAATGGCTGAAGAAGACATTGAAAATGCCACTGCTAAACACCTGACAGCTGGTGAAGACGAGCCAATAAAAGGTGCTTTCAATGGTGAAAAAGGTGACCTTAGGTCTAATATACTTTCATTAATGAAAAACAACTTCAACATTACAATTTATTTAGTATAGAAATTGTCTTTAAAATACAAAATAAATTTTGATATACACAAATCTTGCAATTCCTCAATTTAAATAAGTTCTTACAATAATAATTACTATTCAAATTATTACTTAATATAAATACTGTTTCAACTATTATTATACTGAACGTTTATTAGCATACCTTTATACATTATTCGCTTCTTTCACTCATACATTGTCATGAGTATACCTCGTTTTCTTGTTATAAAACATCTTATGTATGCATGGGTTTGTGAAAAAATGAATCCTCGTGCAATGAATACTAAACCACAAGGAAATGTATGATGTAACAGAGTCTGCATGCAGTCAAGGTGCCATCACTTCTGTGCAGATCACCTTCATTATTGGTTAAGAAGCAGACATAAACTTGCCCTGATCCTAAACCATGCTCATTGTAGATTTCGTAATATCACTGTTGTACCGTTCTTTTCTCTACCATATAACCAACTATGGTAATTTTTGTTGAACAATTCAAACGTGGATTCAGATTTAAAGAGCACGTGTTAACAGTTTGAATCTATTCACTGTTAGTCCTATAAAGCTTATTTCATCCTTTTGTTTTGCTCATTTCACCAGTGACCTTTGAGCTACCACAAGCCCACTCAAACCGTTTCATACAAATATATCTTACTGTTCTTAAGGATTTTATATCAAATTCAATTATTTGTTTGGTCAAATGTTTGTAGGTTTTTTACCTTCTGGTTGTATTTGATTAGAAAGCTCTAAAAATGGCAAGAAGCAGATGAAATTTATTACAGATGTGGAAATTAAAGCAAATTGCTTCTTATTTCTATTGGCCGGGTAAGTCATGTATTGGTATTATCGTTACTATAGACAAAACCTTATTATTTGTTTTGATAATATTTTAAAAGTGAACTGAAGCTGTGATATAAACATAACATTTTCATAGAGAATATAAGTAAAACCTACCAAGATTTTATAGATTTATTATCATTGCAGTAATACTCAGTATTTCAATGCTGTGTTTATATATGTTTTCCAATAATCATATCTACAAAATCGAAACTAAATTTAACTTATTTGAATAGCTATGAAACAACAAGTACAGCCCTCGGTTTCACAACTAATATACTAGTAAACCGACAAGATGTCCAGGAAATAATTCGTGAAGAAATAAACGATATCTTAGGCCAACATGTAAGATTTGTGTTTTATTTGTATCTGAAATATAAGTTAGAACACTCAACTACACAACACACTTCAAATTTTCAATTATACGTATCTTCAGCAGAATGTTATTCACAAGACATTTAGCAACATTATTGTAAAATCAATTCCTTTGTCATCAGAAGGTTTCTTTATGTTTAAAATGTTTAATATGAATTCCAAAGAAGGCGTTAATTATTCGATTTTTATCTTAATACTGTTTTCAGGGTGTCTTAGATTACAACACAGTAAACAAACTCCAATATTTAGACCGAGTTTTCTCAGAATCTCTGCGAATGTACCCTCCACTAATCACGTGAGTTTGTTGTTCATTTAATTTATAGTGGCGCTATCTTCCAAAAGCAGAATTTTATCACATAAATCAGTTACTGCCACATAACAGCAGCTGTTTTCATAATTAATCTAAATTATTCTGTATTGAAATTAGTGTACTCTCTTTTTAAGCTGAAAAAATAGCTTGTTTCCCAAAACAACCTGCTAGTTTACGATCTAACAAAAAAAAATTCAATACCATAGTTTTTCTGGCAACTTCTGTCTCAAAATAAGAAAGTAAATATTGTACCAGTCCAGTAAATAAATTACAACCGAGTTAGATCGGAACAGATGTCATTCCTTTATTGTGACTGTGATCTTCTTCTGTGATGATGTTAAAATAACACATATCTTTATTTCAGGTTCACCAATAGAGTTACTGATGAGGATTACCAGCTAGGTGATTTTAAAATCCCGAAAGACACTGCCATACAGGTCCCTGTTTGGCACATCCATCACGATCCAGAGATCTGGTCTGAGTCATACGAGTTTAAGCCTGAGAGGTAAACACTAAATACGTAATACATGGCAAGAACTTTTGTTATTATCACAGTTTCATTAGCAATTGTCTTGGGAAATATTTACATTTAGTTAGGAAGAAAACAGTGAACTTTTCTAACTTAAGTGTTTTATTGTGGTTTTTAGGTTTCTACCCGAAAATAAGAAGGATATCCATTCCATGGCCTATCAACCGTTTGGATCTGGACCACGAAACTGTGTTGGAATGAAAATGGCGCAATTGGAAGCTAAACTAGCTTTGGCCAGAATCTTACGCGCTTACAAACTAGTTCCTTCTGAGAAGACTGGAATCTACGTTTCAATTTGAAATATTCTGAAATAAAAGCATTGAACAAAGATAATACATTCTAATATTGTAATTTTCCTAAAATAATGTAAAACGTTAGTTATAGAGAAATGGCAAGGTAAATATAAAATAAACTAGTATTAAAAACTCCTTTTCAAGTTATATTTAGACAACATAGGACATATGTGTTACTTGTTTCTTAAATATTCTTGCTTTCAGGAAGATATCCAATATAAAGTCAAGTTCCTGACTATTGGTCCTATAAATGGAGTTCAGGTGAAAGTAGTTCCTGCCTAGTGAAGGCCTCTAGCGGAATATTTAAACGAAAATTATGTTTATTTAATCACGTTCATTTGTCAGATGAGGTTGAACACATTGATGTTATTAACTCTGCTTTCGTGGGTTATAGATCGTATTTAGTGTGTTTATTAGTTTTTGTATTGTTAAACAGGATTGTAATTATTCAACTAAAATAAACTGACGAACCGTTCTGGATATCTCTGACTGTTTCTTATTTTGACTACTTTTAAAAGGCCCGGCACAGCTAGATGGGTTGAGGTGTTCGAATCCCAGTCGCACCAAAATGCTTGCCCTTTCAGCCGTGGAGCGTTATAGTGGGACGGTCAATCCCACTATTCGTTGGTAAAAGAGTAGCCCAAGAGTTGGGTGGTGATCACTAGCTGCCTTCCCCCTAATCTTACACTGCAAAATTAGGGACGGCTAGCGCACATAGCCCTGGTGTAGCTTTGCGCGAAATTCAAACAAACAAACAAACTAGTGTTTATTAAAATTTGTTTTTTTATAGAATCTAAATGTTTTCTTTATGCCTATTGGCTAAATGATACCGCATCTAAATCTCATGAAGAGAAAACATTAGGTGTTTGAGAAGGTACACGTACTGCTCACAAAACTAAACAGAGAGCGTTAATGTCATACGTCATAACAGAATACCGTTGTTCAAGGAGTTAAACGTACAAGGTAGTTTTCTACCTTTGACAGGATACTGTGGACAAGTTTGTCGTAGAGCTACGTATGCTAATCTTAATAAGTCATGAATGAAAGGTAGCAAGAAAACGTTGTATTTCTCAACCATAATACACCTGCTACACCCACTAACAATAAACCAAAATACACCTGCTACACCCACTAAATTCGAGGTATTTCGTTCAATTCTAGAATGTTTGAGACTAGTTGGGATGCAATAGACATAACAGTGGTCTAGGCGTGATATATATATATAATTAATTAATAAAATAATTAGAGAATGTAAATCCAATCAGGAATATGAATTGCAATAATTACCAACGCTTATGTAAGTAAGGTTTACTGGTAAGATTTGATAACACAAGATACAAGATATTTCATTTTAACCGTTTATTTATATTATATTGTTACTTTATTTGAATTAACTTTACTATCATTCACAAGAACTGATAATCTTGTAAGCTGGCCTTCTTATGGTTAATGTTATTCAAACGTCTGATTTCTGTGAACATCCCGTTTACAGAGTGTAGTCTACAAGTTAATTAATATATGATTTCAACGTTACACATACTGCATAGAGACCAACAGTTGTTAAAACATGATTAAAGGTCAGTGTGATACAACTATTTCAACCGTTAGGTGTCGCTCACCTACCCATCAACAGATGTGTTTTTTTTTATTTTACTGGATTTTGCTTAAAGCTACTCTTTTTAACGCACTCCTGACCTCAAAGTACGAAACTCAGTTTTATTTATTAATTTGTGTGTTTGAGGTCAAGACCTGGGTAACTTCACGAGTTCGGCACATTAAAGCGCCATCTGATTGTCATTTCGGTAGTTGGAAATAAATGGAAAAACGGTTTGTTTTGACAGGTTGTTTTTAATTGTTTGTAGCATGGTTGCTTTAAAGTGCAGTTAATTTTGTAATAGAGTTGTTCGTTTAATCTGTTGTTCCAATAGAAGATTGTAAACCATTGTTTATTGCGATGGTTATTTGATTTTAACTGTTATTGTTGAAATAATAAGTTGTGCAAACTTCTTTGTTTAGATCTGTTTGTAAAAGGTTGATTGTTTAGAACCGATGGCTGACACTTTCTGTATTTATTTATCTTTAACTAAAAGCTTTGTAGTTTTTCTATCGCGACGAATCACATTTACCCTTTTCTTCGTCATGTTTCAGTGGTATTGGTCGCATTCTCATTTCGAATCTCTTAAAGGTTTTTAGATTTATTATTTCCTTTTGCACAAACTAAGTTTCTCAATTTGTTCCAATGTTAAAACTTTATCTCTTTCTCTTGGGGTGGGGCCAGGCATGCGACTCGTAAACTGAGGGTCACGGGTTCGCATCTCGGTCGCATTAAACATGCTCGCCATTTCAGCCATGGAGGCGCTATAACATTACGGTCAATCCCACTATTCGTTGGTAAAGGAGTGTCCCAAGAGTTGGCGTTTGGTGGTGATGACCAGCTGCCTTCCCTCTAGTTCTACACTGCTAAATTAGTGACGGCTAGCGCAGATAGCCATCGAGTAGCTTTGCGCAAAATTCAGAAACAAACAAACAATATTTAATATATCGCTCGCATGATTGGTGAGAAGACCACACCTTCCAACAAAGGTATTTCATGATTTCGTAGAATTGTTTTTTTTTGTTCATTGAAGTCTAACTACAAATATGTTATTCATGTAAAATAAAAGACTTTCATTTGATCATCTTAAATATTTTGCCATCTAGTGTGTAAAATTAAAATTACATTCAATAAAAGAAATTATCGATTGTTGTCATTTGAACTGTTTAATTCAATTTTGTGACTATATATTTGTTATTTATTTATATGTCAACTAAACAAAATTATATCTGATAAAATATCAGAACAATAACTTTGCTAAGAATCAATTAATCACATTTTGTTTCAGAAAAATGTGTAATTTCTCAATTATGACCTTTTTAAAGACAATGATTGAAAAATGATATAATCCAAATGTTCTATTAGTAAAACCGTTTTAGTTAAATCTTTTAACATCTGTATTGATCAGTCCAGAGGAACGTATGCAAAATATATTAAGTATATATGAGTGGAGGAACATAACATTGGAGTTCATTGTTATTTATGTTTATTTACTTGATGTATTCTAACAAAATAATATTAATTATAAAATACTGTCTCAAATTGTTAATGTAAATAGGATTTGGAAAATATGATTTTAACCTACTGATGATGAAAACAACATGAACTAATTAGAATTAAATGATAATGGATCAATTTCTTTAAATATTGTTTGAGAATTGTCTGAAATACAGAATATCCATCATTTGCAATACGAAATCCAAATTAAAATAAAAATTAACTTTTCTTTATCGTCTAAGATTCATCCTTTTCTCTGTTAAATACATAACTGAGAATTATTGGAAAAAGAAAAATATCACTTGTCTTTATATTAAATAATCATTATAAATTGAAGTCTATATTTGCTTTTGTGAAACAGCGCACAATTGATACTATAGAACTCCTTAATAAACAAATAAATAATTGTTAGAATGTTATTTTTCATTGTATATAGTATTTATAATACGATCTATCAATATACAAAAGTATGATTCTGTTTAAAGTAAAAACGTTCAAAATACCTCCAGGCATATTAATTTCAGGATGACTTGAACTTTCAATATCAGATGTAATATTCTACTTTGGAGTTGATTCTCGAGGACTATTTAGTTGTTCTCAAAATTCGCGTTCAGCTTTTGAAGAATTATTTTTGATAGCCATCTTTATTTTTGAAGAGATAAATTTGTAGGAAGAACTGCTAGTCACCACAACCACAGCCAGCTTTTGGGCTTCTCCTATCAACTGTTATATTTTAACGATGTAATTAACAAAATAGCACCATCATTGAAGTTCACGACGCACAAATTGCTAGGCCTATCTATAAAGGAATCAAACACAATATTTCTTAAAGCTAAGATTTTTAAATCTAGTTTAGTCCAACTTTTGAAAATCTTCAGATATAAACACCTACCATGTCTGTTGTACGAACACTCCAGTTATTTCTAATAATCAAAATATTGAATATTTTCTGTATTTAACCAGGGAAAAATAGGTAGTTTATTTTTATAAAACAATATTAAATTATACATGAATAGCATAGTTCGCTCTTACGCCTTTACTTATCTTTACCGTCCACGTGTATAAAGTTATTGTAGTATTGTATGATGTCATTAACCTATTTAACAAGAAATAGTTATATAGTAAATTCACTAGAGTATTTTGTGTTTGAAGGTGTCCATGAATTAATGTTTTTAGAGGAAAGAATACCAATACACTTGTCTCGGTGTTAAGATACGTCTTTAATAATTGTTATATTTCCTTTTAACATGCTCGTATTTTCAACCATAGCAGTGTTATAATGCGAAGGTGTATCGCGATGTGAACAAGTTACCTTCAGTCTAACTTATCACTGTTACACTAGGAACAGCTTGGAGATAGGCATCTTATAGTTTTGTGCAAAGTTCAAAACAAACATTTTACAATCCTTAAGGATTGAGTGGATGGGCGTTCAATAGTGGGTATACGTTTCATTTTTAGCCAAACCTTTGGACTATAGACCTTTTCCAAATATTTGTTTTGATTTATCTTCCTATAATATTCGCTGTGTGCTGATGTCAGCTTTTCACTCTTTCCTGTACTATGTGAAAACTGTAGCCGGTAAACTTTCAACAGTAAAATGTTTTTCATGTGACAAAAGATGGTAAATATTTAAAAGTAATTTTAATGAGATGACTTAGTGTTAAACAATCGTCACAACAGTATTGTTTTTATATGTTACTTACTCACACAGTAATTCTATATTTGTTTAGGAACTTTATTATGCATAATTGATACAACTAACTTATGTAATACTCCAACTACAAGTTGTTTGAGATACTAACTGTTAATCCAATAAATCTGTTTATACCACTTGTTTTAAAATTATCCCACTTTGAGAGAATTCCAGTAATCCCACCTTTCGTTGGTGAAAAGTATAGGCCAACAGTTGGTGGTATTGATCAGTTGTCTTCTTTATAATATATCACTGTAAGTTTAGAATCGATTAGCATAGACAGCCCTCAAAACAAACCGAACTTCTAACATTCCTTAGGAGTTGATCAGATGGGACATTCTATAATAGATGTATGTTTTAATCCATAATTAAATATTTAGAATATGGAGGTTCTCTAAATGTAGGCTTTGATTTCACTGTTGTACCAGAGTGACGATTCTCGTAAAACAGAAAAAATATATGGTATAGAAAATGCTACTAGAGTTTAAACGGATGTCATTGTTAAACATCAACAAACCAATCGCAACTTTAATTGTTCTCTCTAAACACAATTATCTGCTATTTTTTGAAGAGTATTTACATAAATGTATAATACCTTGTGATCTTAATGAACCTTCAACATCCTTAGAAAAATTGTGTAAACAAACCAACTTATTCACTGAATATCTTTTTGAAATATTTAAAATCTACCCGTTTTTCATAAGCAGCACTACAAAAGAGTAAATAATCACATTACAATGTTGACTTTTTCAAATCCATGTTTCTAGTGTACTATAGATCTACGAAGATTAAGGGATAACAAGAGCAGTTTGTCAAGACCCTTCAGTTTATTATAGTTCTATAATTACACCTTTGTTTAATAACACAGAAACTAACAAGCACACCTTCAGTCAAAACTATAATCAAGAAAAATAGATTTAATAATGTTAATGTGTTAAATTTAAACTGATACATTTCCTGAATTAATTAAAGAACTATTAATTATATGAATATTTCATTCCACTAGAGGACACCACTAGACAGGAACGACTTTCAGGTGAATGCCCGTCCTGGCACGACTGTAACGAACTTAATATTATGCTGGATATCTCCCTCAAAGAGAAGAAAAGACTTCAATTACTAATAAATAAGTAAAACAATTCTATGCCACACAGTTAAAATGTGATCGGAAATAATTATTACTTTTTACTTATTTTACTGTTTACTTTGTGATCTATCTTATATTCTTATCTCATCATTTGAAAGAAAATTATAATTTTGAGATAACTGTGAGGGAAAACAAACTTGTGTTTCTTACTCCATAATATTCAAAACTTGAAACTTACAATTTCTGTCTTCTCAGAAGGAACTAGCATGTAAGCGCGTAAGATTCTGGACAAGGCTAGTTTGGCTTCCACCTGCCCCATTCTCATGCCAATACAGTTTCTTGGTCCAGATCCAAACGCTTGATAGGCCATGGGGTGAATATCCTTCTTATTTTCAGTAAGAAACCTGTATATCATGACATTATAACAACTGAGTTTCAAATTAGATAAGTTCCTAATTCTCTCTGCAACTAAAAGTAAATATTTTTAAAGAAAAGTATTAATAAATCTGTAAAAATAACACAAAGTTATAAGTATGCATCAGCTATTTATTGTTTACTTCTCAGGCTTAAACTCGTATGGCTCAGACCAGATCTCTGGATCGTGATGGAGGTGCCAAATAGGGACTTGTATGACAGTGTCTTTGGGGATTTTTAAATCATCTAGCTGGTAGTCCTCGTCAGAAACTCTGTTAAGAAATCTAAACAAATAAAAATACATGTATTTCTTGTCTCATTACTCGTTTAGCATCGTTAAGAGTAGTGGAAGATTATTACCACTATTCAATAGAATAGCATTTCTTCCAAAACGATCTGAGGAAATCCCACATGTTTTCACTGATATAGGTGTCGATAAATAATCCTGACATCATTAATTCAGTTGTAAAGGTTTCACAAATTGTTGGAATGTTTTGCCTGTTAATTTAATGAGAGTAAAGTGGGACGTTTTTTTAAATTCGTGTCTTAAGTATCTTTATTTATAGGACAGTTCTTACTTGAGTATACAAAACTAGCATATTTTTGTAGTAAGTGATTGATTTGAATTAACATTAATACACCAGTTTTTGTACAAAATAAATTAGATTATTTATGAATATAGCTTGAGCGTTTTGGTGTTGACTATTGATTATAATTTATATTTAAGATATTGGTTTTGGTAAAGGGCGCCATTTTGAATTGAAAGAAGAACAAACTTACCCCACAACTGGAGGGTACAATCGCAGATATTCCGAGAAAACTTGGTCTAAATATCAAAGTTTGTTTACTGTGGTGTAATCTAAGACACCCTAAAATACAATATTAAGAATGAAAATAAATATTTAATGTTTTGATTAGAAATCTATTACAAATATATTTACGATAAATTTAGTATAAACTGTCTTAAACACCTGAGAGTAACAATCTATTGAAAACGTTTTAAAACAGAAATGATTGAAGATTTTAGTTTAGAATTCTAGTTTATATTTTAGATACAGATCCTGGACATCTTGTCGGTTGACCAGTATATGGGTTGTGAAACCGAGGGCTGAACTTGTTGTTTCATAACTGTTCAAATAAACAAGACTGACATACTGTTTCTGTATCTATGATAATTATGTAATAAGTAGAAAAGCAGCATGAACATTTTGAATATTTCAACAATAATAATATCTAATACCTTTATGACATCTTTCTATGTTTTAATAAAACATTTAATGTAATAATTTTATTTAAAACAAAAATGTTCTCGAAACGAGTAAGTACAGTTTGTGTACGTTTTATACAATATGAAAAATACCAACAGAAGACTGGTAAACACTAGTATGTAAATTGAATGAGTTTAATTTCATACAGTTATTAATCAAACAAAAGGATCGTATATATATGACATGTAGTCACTGTAGAATCATAACCTTAAAGAAGACATACAAACAGATAATTTGTTAAAATTTAAATATCAGTATGTTTCCTCATACTTCCACACATACAGACAGAAAGTAGGGAAAACAAACAAACTGGTTTTCACTTTCCAACAGCCAATCATATGAGAGTACAAGGAAGTAACTTAGGTACTTAAGCAAGAGAAATCAATCCATAATAAAGTTCCCTTTAATTAATACTTATTTTCACAGTTCATCTGTGAACTGCGTTCACAGTTCATCGCGTCAATATGTGAGAATGTTAATATTGTTAACTGTGGTATGCCATCATTAAACAAATATTCTATACATGAATAGTTGAAAGAAATTGTTCACATACAGAAACAAAAGACATCACTTCAACTGCTTCCTTTATAATACAGTTAACCATACATATACTATATAGTGTAAGTACAGTAATTTTATATAAATATTGTACTTCTTACAGCACGTGGACAAGAGATTTATCCAGCTAATAAGAAAGTGATACAATTTGTTTTAATTTCTGTAATAATCTTCATCTGTTTCTTCCCTTCCTTCGAAGTTTCTGGTCAAATAAATACACAAACGTGTATACAACGTAACCAAATAGAGATTTGACTAGTTCTGTATCTTATTTTACACATCAGATCAGTTACCTTGATTAAAATATAGGTATATACTTCGTTTAGAACAGTAAAATACAGTTTAATATGACCTGGTTTGGATGGAGTTGTAGCTGCTGGATAACCGCTGCTAAAACGAAGTAAAAAAAATGAAACAATTTTGGTTCACGATCAGTGGAATAAGTAAAGATGTGAACATGTTTACCTCACAAATAAATCGAAGTTTCAAATGTTTAGTAAATATGTACAGTTTGTTAAAAGGTAGAGAGCAGAAGGGTATCAGAATCAAATTACAACGTCACAGTTCCAAGTGATGTTCTATAGAATAATAATTATCACATGAAACAGTAGATATTATGATTGACCAATTTCTCGTACAACGAGGGTCAAGTAAACCTCTGACCGACAAAACTGTTACCAGGTTCCTAATTGGAATTTTAGATGATTAAATATACGTTAAATTCATATATATATATATTTAGTCAACAACCTGAAATTCACATGTAACTTTACATCGATGTAACAATTCGATAAACTGACGTTACTAGACTATAACATTAAATTTAGTTGATGAATGAAAACTGTTTCACAGACACTCGTGTCTTGGTCATTATTGTAGATAATTTAAGAATGTAGTTTGTTTTTATTCTTTTTTATGTTCACCTTTCTCATCATTAGAAACAAAACCAACATCTTTGTTATACACCACACAAAACACTCGCTCCAAACATGTGAAGTTGTGTTTATAAATAATCTAAGTTATTTTGTACTGAAACTGGTGTACTCATTTTAATTCACGTAAATAACTTACTACAAAAATATGCTAGTTTTTTTTTATATTCATGTCAGTACTTTAGTACAAATGAGGACACTTAAGATACAATGTTTAAAAAATATTGTCTCATTTAATTTTTATGAAATTAACGTTTTCTCAAAGATGAGGCAAAAATTACGGACAAAATATTTTAACAATTTCCAAAATTTTCAGAAGTGAATTAAAGATGTCATAATTATTTATCGATACCTTTACCAGTGAAAACATGTGAGGATTTCCTCGATTCAATTTGAAAGAGATGCTATTCTATTGGATAGTGATAATTATCTTCCACTACCTCCTGACGATGCTAAACGAGCAATGAGACAAGGAGTACATGTCTTTTTATTTTTTATAGGTTTATCAACAGAGTTTCTGACGAGAATTACCAGCTAGGTGATTTTAAAATCCCCAAAGACACTACCATACAGGTCCCTGTTTGGTATTTCCATCACGATCCAGAGATCTGGTCTGAGCCATACGAGTTTAAACCTGAGAGGTAAACATTAAATAGCTAATACATACCTACAACTTTGTGTTACTTTTCCAGATTTATTAATGTTTTTCTTCGGAAACATTTCTTTTAATTTGGAGAAAGAATTATGAACATGTATAATTTGAAACTCAATTCTTATAATGTCATGATAAACAGGTTTCTCCCTGAAAATAAGAAGGATATCCACCCTATGGCCTATCAAGCGTTTGGATCTGGACCGCGAAACTGTGTTGGCATGAGAATGGGGCATCTACATGCCAAACTAGCTTTGGCTAGAATCTTACGCGGCTACAAAGTAGTTCCTTCTGAAAAAACGGAAATTGTAAGTTTCTCATTTTAGAATATAGAGAAGTGAAAACAAAACAAGTTTATTCACAAACATAGTTATATGAAAATTATAATTTTCTTACAAATAATGCATTAAGTACATAAAGATAAATCACACAGTAAATATTAAAATAAGTATAAAAATACAATATTACTTATGATCAGATTTAAACTGTGTAGTAGAGATATTTTTACTTATTTCTTGCGTTTCAGGGACAAATACAATATGAGATCAAGTTTCTAACCATTGGTCCAGTACATGGCATTCATGTGAAAGTCGTTCCTGTGTAGTGATGGCCTCTAGTGGAAAGAAATATTCATATAAAATAAGAGTTCTTTAATTACCTTCGTAAATATATCAGCTGAATCATTAATCTTATTTACTCTATTTTTGTGGACTTTAGTTTTGAATGAAAATGTGTTACTTGGTTTCTGTATTGATGGGTGGAGGTGTATTTATACAATTAAAATAAAGTGATTGATGTTACGTACGGTTCTTGTTATAATTAATGTTCGTGGATTTGTTATACACTGGAAACATAAGTTTGATGCGTATGAAAGGTTCATTTTAAAAGTTTCAGAAATGATTCAGCGAATAAGTTGGTTTTTTTTCACGATTTTTTTTTTCTGTGGATGTTGAAGGTTCATTAAGATTGCGAGGAATTATACATTTATGTAAATTCTCTGCAAAAACTAGCAGGAGATTTTGTTTATAAATAACAGTTAAAGTGTAGAAGTTTTCCTTTCTGTTTGTTAATGATTGATAATGATATCTGTTTAAACTCTAGGTGACATTCTCTTTAGTGAATATTTTTTTTCTGTTTTACAAGAATCGTGAAAGGTTTCCTTACTCTGTTACTACAGTGAAATATCTGTAAAATAAAGATGTCAGTATACGGTCAGCACTGTGGTTAAAGAATTCCAAGCCTATATTTAGAGAATCTCTATAGCTAAATATTTACTTCGGAATTAAAATATACATCTACTACTTCAGTAAATTATAAATATGGAGATTAGAGTGTTGACTGCAGCTAGATGCTTCAGTCACAATTACTCCAAACAACCTGGACTACCGGCCGACACTCCAGATAGGAAGATACGACGGCCTAATGCCTCCAAACGAACCTGACTACCGGATGACCCCCATATAGAAAGATACGACAACCTGGAATCGACAGCGCTGTCCTTTTCCTCGCCTTAAAGCTGTGTTCTTTTTAAATGATGAGATATGTTTCTATTACATTTTAGCTGCTTTTAATTTTAAATTTTAAAAGTACCTAGCACTAGTCTATTTGAAGTTTGAACAAAGCGTTGATATCTTTCAAAAGAGATTACATCAAAAGCAGACCAGTTCTTACAAAACAGATGGTCCTCCACTGGTACAGCGGTAAGTTTACGAATTTACAACGCTAAAATCAGGTGGTTCGATTCCACTCGGTGGACTCAGCAGATAGTCCAATGTAGCTTTGCTATAAGACAAAATACACAAAACAGATGTGTGAATGTTTTAAATAAACAAAATGCTCAAAACAGCTGAAACAGACCAGAATAACAACTAGTACATCTTTGTAATATCATACGTTACCTTCACACACAACAATTCTGACACACAATTTCTAAGGAAATATTAACCCACAGGGGTGCTCGAAGACTAAACAATCCTACTTTAACCTCGCACTTGGTAGAAATTAAGGATTTTGACTACATGATTATTGACAATTTGGGTTAAAAACATTGGTGAGTTTAACATGTCAGTACGAGTCTTGCAGGAGTGGCAGCTGCCAAAGCGAAGGCGCTATCTTCTCTGTTACTACCAAGGTATTTATTTTAAAAACTACTCCATGCATGTAAACAGTAACATGAACATGGAACAGTATGTAAACGATTTGGCAAAGACTATAGACCGTTGTTAATAATTAATTTTAGGCCTAAGACAGGTGGACCTGCAGATTTCGGTGTTTAGGATTATAATTATTTTGTATTTTTCTAAAAGTTAGGTATTTAAAGAAATTCTGTGGCAATAAAGATGCTCATTTGGCCACTAATGTTTTGTGGTTTCTGCTAGTAAATATTTAATAAAACCAAATCTGAAACCTAGGTAAGCGATTAAAATAGTTAAGTGTTATTATAATTGTTTGTTTGTTTTTTAATTTCGCGCAAAGCTACTCGAGGGCTATCTGCGCTTGCCGTCCCTAATCTAACAGTATAAGACTAGAGAGAAAGCAGCTAGTCATCACCACCCACCGCCAACTCTTGAGCTACTCTTTTACCAACAAATAGTGGGATTGACCGTGACTTTATAAAGCCATACGGGTGAAAGGACGATCATGTTTAGTATGACGGGAATTCGAACCAGTGATCCTCAGATAAGGGGTCCAGCGCCCTAGCCACCTAACTATACCGTGCCCTAGATTGAATGTTTTCATTATTTAAAAAACAAATAATATTTTAAAAAACGTTACATTTGTAACTGCAATTGATCTACTCAGTCATACAATTGGGAAATCCTTATTTACAAAAGGGCGGGATTTACGAGCTTATGACAGTTTAAAGAAAACGTAACATTTGAACAATTTTCAGGTAAAATGGGTTCTACTGAGTTTAAGAATTGGAGGACAAAATCACAATATCGTGAAAAATGGGTGTAAAACTAATAACCAGAGCCAGTACCACCAAGAATAAGGCACATACATTCACACAGAGCTTCAAGTTCTTAGGTGCCTAAATTTGTAGATTTCTTACGATGGTGGAAGGACAGAGGTAGGTGAAAAACACAGGCAGACTTTGAAAATACACGTTTAATTGTTGTTCACAAAAATAGTAAACTATTAATCGAATGAATATATTGGTTATAAATTATCTATTTTAATATGAAAAATATTCCCCTTCAGTACTATAAAGGTTGCAAATTGAATTATGTATCACAGTTGTACATAAAATGTTCATATTACGTATTTTAACACTTCATTAAGGGTTACATGGATATTGAAATTATGAAATAAATCAAAATGGTAATGCATGAATAATATAGTTTTGTACATTTATGTAATTGAAATGAAACATTTTTCGTTAACAGACTGGGACACGTAAGCATATAGGTCATACTATGAAGACATTCTGTAGATTTTGTGGTGATACTTTTGTGGGGACACTTGTAAGAATGAAATCTTTACGTTAAGACTTTGAGTGATATCTATAATGCCAAAGTTTGAAATTTGAACAAAAATGAACTATTTATGAACGAAGATACAGTTAACGAGAACATAAATTTAATTATCTAGTATTTGAATGTTGACAATGCTTAATTTTACTTTATACAGAGATTTACTGATAAATGGCCTTGATTTTTAGTGTGCTTACCTGAGCTTTACAATATCCTTTATCCAATTCGGAAACTGGTGGATCTCATATGGCATCAGATATTCTCAACTCCAGGAAGATCCTTAATCCAAGGAGTTACAAAGTGATAGAGAGTAGACAAAGGAATCTGCGGTAAAACATTTTCTGTTTCTCATCATATCTGTAATAACTATTACTTTTACTAAAGCCCTTCGCTAGTACAGCGCTATGTCTTCGGATTTACAATGCTAAAATCAAGGGTTCGATTCCCCTCGGTGTGTTCAGCAGACAGCCCGATGTGGCTTTTCTCTGACAAAACACACACACACTTTTACTGACTTTTCGGAAAGAAACAATTTCAAATTATCACGTGAAATGGCCATAAAGGATTATAAATCAGAAGTGGTGTTTGAAGTAATTCCTTTCAAAGAACGGTATTTCTCATCAGAAATCATTCTGCACTTCGTGTGTTGAAACTGGACTTTTATAAAGTAGATCTGTCAATTTATGTAATAATGTTTACTCGCCAAGCACAAGGTCATATCCCCGGCATGGCCAAGCGTGTTAAGGCGTGATACTCGTAACCTGATGGTCGCGGGTTCGCATCCCGGTCGCGCCACACATGCTTGCCTTTTCAGCCGTGGGGGCGTTATCATGTGACGGTCGTTCCCACTATTCGTTGGTAAAAGAGTAGCCCAAGAGTTGGTGGTGGGTGGTGATGACTAGCTGTCTTCCCTGTAGCCTTACACTGATAAATTAGGGACGGCTAGCACAGATAGCCCTCGATAGCTTTGTACGAAATTCCAAAACAAACAAAAGAAGGTCATATTTGGTCAAAATATATTTGAATGCCATTTAATCTAAAGTATTCCTGAGAATATCAGTTATCAAACAACGCTGAAAACTGGATGAATAACAGAATGATTGGATAAAATACTATTGGTGGACATTTACGTGTTTCTATTTAAAGATAAATGTAAAATTGGATGTATACAAATATATTTGATGAAATACTACTTCTTGATACTTAAGTATTTTTAGTTAGTTAACAGATAAATGTAAGTTATACTCTTATTGAAAAGTGGAGTATATATCAATTAGGAAGGTATTTTTAGATATTTTCAAAACTTAGAATTATTCACTATGTTAACACGAATATAACTGAGATGAACACATATTTTAAGTTTCATAACTTAGTTATACTCCTACAAATAACATTCGTATTTTACTGCAAAATCGTTTTATTGGTTAATCACCACGTTATGTATATATAAATATTTTCTCTTTTTTTAGCTTCAAAGATCTGATCTTCTGCAGATGATGTTGGATGATAGAATGGCTAAAGAAGACATTGAAAATGTCACTGTTAAACACTTGACAGCTGGTGAAGACGAGCCAACAAATGATGTTTCTAATGATGAGAAAGGTGAACATAAAAATAACACATTTCAAAGATTAAAAACAAACTACATTCTTAAAGTATCTACAATAATGACCAAGACACGAGTGTCTGTGAAACAGTTTTCATTCATCAACTAAATTTAATGTTATAGTCTAGTAACGTCAGTTTATCGAATTGTTACATCGATGTAAAGTTACATGTGAATTTCAGGTTGTTGACTAAATAAATATATGAATTTAACGTATATTGAAATATCTAGAATTGCAATTAGCAACCTGGAAACAGTTTTTAGATTTATTCGACCCTCGTTGAACGAAAATTGGTCAAGCATAATATTTACTGTTTCATGTGATAATTATTATTCTATAGAACATCACTTGGAACAGAGACGTTGTAATTTAATTCTGATACCCTTCTGCTCTTTACCTTTTAACAAACTGTACATATTTACTAAACATTTGAAACTTCTATTTATTTGTGAGGTAAACATGTTCACATATTTACTTATTCCAGTGATCGTGAACCAATATTCTTTCAAATTTTGTTTTGTTTACTTGGTCTTAGCAACGGTTATCCAATAGCTTCAAGTCCATCAAAACCAGGTGATGTTAAACTGTATTTTACTGTTCTCAACGAAGCCTATACCTATATTTTAATCAAGGTAACTGATCTGATGTGCAAAAAAGATACAAATCCGGTCAAATCTCTATTTGGTTACATTGTTCACGTTTGTGTATTTATTTGACCAGAAACTTCGAAGGAAGGGAAGAAACAGATGAAGATTATTACAGATGGAGAAATTAAAACAAATTATATCACTTTCTTATTAGCTGGATAAATCTCTTATCCACGTGCTGTAAGAAGTACAATATTTATGTAAAATTACTGTACTTACACTATATAGTATATGAGTGGTTAACTGTATTATAAAGGAAGCAGTTGAAGTGATGTATTTTGTCTCTGTATGTGAACAATTTCTTTCAACTATTCTTGTATAGAATATTTGTTTAATGATGGCATACCACAGTTAACAATATTAAAATTCTCACATATTGACGCGATGAAGTTCACAGATGAACTGTGAAAATAAGTATTAATTAAAGGGAACTTTATTATGGATTGATTTCTGTTACTCAAGTGTCTTAGTTATTTCATTGTGCTCTTATATGATTGTCTGATGGAAAGTGAAAACTAGTTCGTTTGTTTTTTCTACTTACTGTCTGTATGTGTGGAAGGATGAGGAAACATATTGATATTTAAGTTTTAAAAAAATTATCTGTTTGTATGTCTTCTTTAAGGTTATGATTCTACGGTGACTACATGTCATATATATACGATCCTTTTGTTTGATTAATAACTGTATGAAATTAAACTCATTCAATTTACATATTAGTGTTTACCAGTCTTCTGTTGGTATTTTTCATATTGTATAAAACGTACACAAACTGTACTTACTCGTTTCGAGAACATTTTTGTAGTAAATAAAATTATTACATTAAATGTTTTATTAAAACATAGAAAGATGTCATAAAGGTATTAGATATTATTATTGTTGGAATATTCAAAATGTTCATGCTGCTTTTCTACTTATTACATAATTATCATAGATACAGAAACAGTATGTCAGTCTTGTTTATTTGAACAGTTATGAAACAACAAGTTCAGCCCTCGGTTTCACAACCCATATACTGGTCAACCGACAAGATGTCCAGGATCTGTATCTAAAATATAAAATAGAATTCTAAACCAAAATCTTCAATCATTTCTGTTTTAAAACGTTTTCAATAGATTGTTACTCTCAGGTGTTTCAGACAGTTTATACTAAATTTATCGTGAATATATTTTTAATAGATTTCTAATCAAAACATTAAATATTTATTTTCATTCTTAATATTGTATTTTAGGGTGTCTTAGATTACAAAACAGTAAACAAACTTCGATGTTTAGACCAAGTTTTCTCGGAATATCTGCGATTGTACCCTCCAGTTGTGGGGTACGTTTGTTCTTCTTTCAATTCAAAATGGCGCCCTTTACCAAAACCAATATTTTAGGTGTAAATTATAATCAATAGTCAACACCAAAACGTTCGAGCTAAAATTAATAAATAATCTAATTTATTTTGTACAAAAACTGGTGTATTAATGTTAATTCAAATCAATCACTTACTACAAAATATGCTAGTTTTGTATACTCAAGTCAGAACTGTCCTATAAATAAAGATACTTAAGACACGAATTTAAAAAAACGTCCCACTTTATTCTCAGTAAATTAGCAGACAAAACATTCCAACAATTTGTGAATCCTTTACAACTGAATTAATGATGTCAGGATTATTTATCGACACCTATATCAGTGAAAACAGGTGAGGATTTTCTCAGATCTTTTGAAGAAATGCTATTCTATTGAATAGTGGTAATAATCTTCCACTATTCCTAACGATGCTAAACGAGTAATGAGACAAGAAATACACGTATTTTTTGTTTGTTTAGATTTGTTAACAGAGTTTCTGACGAGGATTACCAGCTAGGTGATTTAAAAATACCCAAATACACTGTCATACAGGTCCCTATTTGGCATCTCCATCACGATCCAGAGATCTGGTCTGAGCCATACGAGTTTAAGCCTGAGAGGTAAACACTAAATAGCTGATGCATACCTATAAATTTGTGTTAGTTTTACAGATTTTTCAATATTTTTCTTCAAAAATATTTACTTTTAGATGAAGAGAGAATTAGGAAGTTATCTAATTTGAAACTCAGTTGTTATAATGTCATGATATACAGGTTTCTTCCTGAAAATAAGAAGGATATTCACCCCATGGCCTATCAAGCGTTTGGATCTGGACCAAGAAACTGATTTTGTTAATCTCATCGTTAAAATATAACAGTTGATAGGAGAAGCCCAAAAGCTGGCTGTGGTTGTGGTGACTAGCAGTTCTTCCTACAAATCTATCTCTTCAAAAATAAAGATGGCTATCAAAAATAATTCTTCAAAAGCTGAACGTGAATTTCGAGAACAACTAAATAGTCCTCGAGAATCAACTCCAAAGTAGAATATTACATCTGATATTGAAAGTTCAAGTCATCCTGAAATTAACATGCCTGGAGGTATTTTGAACGTTTTTACTTTAAACAGAATCATACTTTTGTATATTGATAGATCGTATTATAAATACAACATACAATGAAAAAATAACATTCTAACAATTATTTATTTGTTTATTAAGGAGTTCTGTAGTATCAATTGTGCGCTGTTTCACAAAAGCAAATATGTACTTCAATTTATAATGATTATTTAATATAAAGACAAGTGATATTTTTCTTTTTCCACTAATGCTCAGTTATGTATTTAACAGAGAAAAGGATGAATCTTAGACGATAAAGAAAAGTTAATTTTTATTTTAATTTGGATTTCCGATTGCAAATGATGGATATTCTGTATTTCAGACAATTCTCAAACAATATTTAAAGAAATTGATCCATTATGATGTAATTCTAATTAGTTCATGTTGTTTTCATCATCAGTAGGTTAAAATCATATTTTCCAAATCCTATTTACATTAACAATTTGAGACGGTATGTTATAATTAATATTATTTTGTTAGAATACATCAAGTAAATAAACATAAGTAACAATGAAATCCAATGTTATGTTCCTCCACTCATATATACTTAATATATTTTGCATACGTTCCTCTGGACTGATCAATACAGATGTTAAAAGATTTAACTAAAACGGTTTTACTAATAGAACATTTGGATTATATCATTTTTCAAACATTGTCTTTAAAAAGGTCATAATTGAGAAATTACACATTTTTCTGAAACAAAATGTGATTAATTGATTCTTAGCAAAGTTATTGTTCTGATAATTTATCAGATATAATTTTGTTTTGTTGAAATATAAATAAAT
The DNA here is from genome assembly GCF_004210375.1 of Tachypleus tridentatus. Classification (NCBI taxonomy): domain Eukaryota; kingdom Metazoa; phylum Arthropoda; class Merostomata; order Xiphosura; family Limulidae; genus Tachypleus; species Tachypleus tridentatus. The sequence continues at coordinate 97,545,452 of NC_134827.1, read as the reverse complement.
AACAAATATATAGTCACAAAATTGAATTAAACAGTTCAAATGACAAGAATCGATAATTTCTTTTATTGAATGTAATTTTAATTTTACACACTAGATGGCAAAATAATTAAGATGATCAAATGAAACTCTTTTATTTTACATGAATAACATATTTGTAGTTAGACTTCAATGAACAAAAAAAAAAACAATACTACGAAATCATGAAATACCTTTGTTGGAAGGAGTGGTTTTGTAACCAATCATGCGAGCGATATATTAAATATTGTTTGTTTGTTTTTGAATTTCGCGCAAAGCTACTCGATGGCTATATTGCGCTAGCCGTCACTAATTTAGCAGTGTAGAACCAGAGGGAAGGCAGCTGGTCATCACCACCAACCGCCAACCTTGGGACACTCCTTTACCAACGAATAGTGGGATTGACCGTAACGTTATAGCGCCTCCATGGCTGAAATGGCGAGCATGTTTAGTGCGACCGAGATGCGAACCCGCGACCCTCAGATTACGAGTCGCATGCCTGGCCCCACCCCAAGAGAAAGAGATAAAGTTTTAACATTGGAACAAATTGAGAAACTTAGTTTGTGCAAAACGAAATAATAAATCTAAAAACTTTTAAGAGATTCGAAATGAGAATGCGACCAATACCATTGAAACATGACGAAGAAAAAGGGTAAATGTGATTCGTCGCGATAGAAAAACTACAAAGCTTTTAGTTAAAGATAAAAAAATACAGAAAGTGTCAGCCATCGGTTCTAAACAATCAATCTTTTACAAACAGATCTAAACAAAGAAGTTTACACAAATTATTCCAACAATAACAGTTAAAATCAAATAACCATCGCAATAAACAATGGTTTACAATCTTCTATTGAAACAACAGATTAAACGAACAACTCTATTACAAAATTAACTGCACTTTAAAGCAACCACGCCACAAACAATTAAAAACAACCTGTCATAATCAACCGTATTTTTATTTATTTCCAGCTACCGGAATGACAATCAGATGGCGCTTTAATGTGTCGAACTCGTGAAGTTACCCAGGTCGTGTCCTCAAACACACAAATTAATAAATAAAACTGAGTTTCGTACTTTGAGGTCAGGAGTGCGTTAAAAAGAGTAGCTTTAAGCAAATTCCAGTAAAATAAAAAAAAAAACACATCTGTTGATGGGTAGGTGAGCGACACCTAACGGTTGAAATAGTTGTATCACACTGACCTTTAATCATGTTTTTAATAACTGTTGGTCTCTGTGTGGTATGTGTAACGTTGAATCGTATATTAATTAACTTGTAGACTACACTCTGTAAACGGGATGTTCACAGAAATCAGACGTTTGAATAACATTAACCATAAAAAGGCCAGCTTACAAGATTATCAGTTCTTGTGAATGATAGTAAAGTTAATTCAAATAAAGTAACAATATAATATAAATAAACGGTTAAAATGAAATATCTTGTATCTTGTGTTATCAAATCTTACCAGTAAACCTTACTTACATAAGCGTTGGTAATTATTGCAATTCATATTCCTGATTGGATTTACATTCTCTAATTATTTTATTAACTAATTATATATATATATATATATCACGCCTAGACCACTGTTATGTCTATGGCATCCCAACTAATCTGAAACATTCTAGAATTGAACGCAATACCTCGAATTTAGTGGGTGTAGCAGATGTATTATGTTTGATTGTTAGTGGGTGTAGCAGGTGTACTATGGTTGAGAAATACTACGTTTTCTTGCTACCTTTCATTCATGACTTATTAAAATTAGCATACGTAGCTCTACGGCAAACTTGTCCACAGTATCCTGTCAAAGGTAGAAAACTACCTTGTACGTTTAACTCCTTGAACAACGGTATTCTGTTATGACGTATGACATTAACGCTCTCTGTTTAGTTTTGTGAGCAGTACGTGTACCTTCTCAAACACCTAATGTTTTCTCTTCATGAGATTTAGATGCGGTATCATTTAGCCAATAGGCTTAAAGAAAATATATTACTCAAAGTTTAGATTCTATCAAAAAACAATTTTTAATAAACACTAGTTTGTTTGTTTGTTTGAATTTCGCGCAAAGCTACACGAGGGCTATGTGTGCTAGCCGTCCCTAATTTTCCAGTGTAAGGTTAGAGGTAAGGCAGCTAGTGATCACCACCCAACTCTTGGGCTACTGTTTTACCAACGAATAGTGGGATTGACCGTCCCACTATAACGCTCCACGGCTGAAAGGGCGAGCATGTTTGGTGCGACTGGGATTCGAACACCTTAACCCACCTGGCCATGCCGGGCCTTTTAAAAAGTAGTCAAAATAAGAAACAGTCAGAGATATCCAGAACGGTTCGTCAGTTTATTTTCGTTGATTAATTACAATTTTGTTTAACAATACAAAAACTAATAAACACACTAAATACGATCTATAACCCACGAAAGCAGAGTTAACATCATCAATGCGTTTAACCTCATCTGACAAATGAACGTGATTAAATAAACATAATTTTCGTTTAAATATTCCGCTAGAGGCCACCACTAGACAGGAAATATTTTCACGTGAACTCCATTTATAGGACCAATAGTCAGGAACTTGACTTTATATTGGATATCTCCCTGAAAGACAAGAATATTGAAGAAACAAGTAACACATATGTCCTATGTTGTCTAAATATGACTTGAACAGGAGTTTTTAATACTAGTTTATTTTATATTTACCTTGCCATTTCTCTATAACTAACGTTTTACATTATTTTAGGAAAATTACAATATTAGAATGTATTATCTTTGTTCAATGCTTTTATTTCAGAATAGTTCAAATTGAAACGTACGATTCCAGTCTTCTCAGAAGGAACTAGTTTATAAGCGCGTAAGATTCTGGCCAAAGCTAGTTTAGCTTCCAATTGCGCCATTCTCATTCCAACACAGTTTCGTGGTCCAGATCCAAACGGTTGATAGGCCATGGAATGGATATCCTTCTTATTTTCGGGTAGAAACCTGAAAACCATAACATAACAATTAAGTTAGAAAAGTTCACTGTTTTCTTTCTAACTAAATGTAAATATTTCCCAAGACAATTGCTAATGAAACTGTGAAAATAACAAAAGTTCTTGGCATGTATTACGTATTTAGTGTTTACCTCTCAGGCTTAAACTCGTATGGCTCAGACCAGATCTCTGGATCGTGATGGAGGTGCCAAACAGGGACCTGTATGGCAGTGTCTTTGGGGATTTTAAAATCACCTAGCTGGTAATCCTCATCAGTAACTCTATTGGTGAACCTGAAATAAAGATATGTATTATTTTAACATCATCACAGAACAAGATCACAGTCACAATAAAGGAATGACATCTGTTCCGATCTAACTCGGTTGTAATTTATTTACTGGACTGGTACAATATTTACTTTCTTATTTTGAGACAGAAGTTGCCAAAAAAACTATGGTATTGAATTTTTTGTTAGATCGTAAACTAGCAGGTTGTTTTGGGAAACAAGCTATTTTTCAGCTTAAAAGAGAGTACACTAATTTCAATACAGAATAATTTAGATTAATTATAAAAACAGCTGCCGTTATGTGGCAGTAACTGATTTATGTGATAAAATTCTGCTTTTGGGAGAAAGCTCCACTATAAATTAAATGAACAACAAACTCACGTGATTAGTGGAGGTACATTCGCAGAGATTCTGAGAAAACTCGGTCTAAATATTGAAGTTTGTTTACTGTGTTGTAATCTAAGACACCCTGAAAACAGTATTAAGATAAAAATCGAATAATTAACGCCTTCTTTGGAATTCATATTAAACATTTTAAACATAAAGAAACCTTCTGATGACAAAGGAATTGATTTTACAATAATGTTGCTAAATGTCTTGTGAATAACATTCTGCTGAAGGTACGTATAATTGAAAATTTGAAGTGTGTTGTGCAGTGAGTGTTCTAACTTATATTTCAGATACAAATAAAACACAAATCTTACATCTTGGCCTAAGATATCGTTTATTTCTTCACGAATTATTTCCTGGACATCTTGTCGGTTTACTAGTATATTAGTTGTGAAACCGAGGGCTGTACTTGTTGTTTCATAGCTATTCAAATAAGTTAAATTTAGTTTCGATTTTGTAGATATGATTATTGGAAAACATATATAAACACAGCATTGAAATACTGAGTATTACTGCAATGATAATAAATCTATAAAACCTTGGTAGGTTTTACTTATATTCTCTATGAAAATGTTATGTTTATATCACAGCTTCAGTTCACTTTTAAAATATTATCAAAACAAATAATAAGGTTTTTGTCTATAGTAACGATAATACCAATACATGACTTACCCGGCCAATAGAAATAAGACGCAATTTGCTTTAATATCCACATCTGTAAGAAATTTCATCTGCTTCTTGCCATTTTTAGAGCTTTCTAATCAAATACAACCAGAAGGAAAAAAAACTACAAACATTTGACCAAACAAGTAATTGAATTTGATATAAAATCCTTAAGAACAGTAAGATACATTAGTATGAAACTTTATATGCAAAAACGGCTCGTTTGGGCTGAGAAAACACTTTTACATAGAAGAGCGAACAACGTTTCGACCTTCTTCGGTCATCGTCAGGTTCACAAAGAAAGAGGTAACTCACCGGAAGCTGACCACATGTTTGGCACAAAACTGAGGTCTATACTATGTAAAAACTACACTGACAAACACCACACCAACATTATTTATAAAATATAATGTGATAACTGCCACGACTTCTATATTGGAGAAACAAGTAGAAAAATGGAAACCAGATTCAAAGAACATAAAAAGTCACCTTCACACGTTTTCGAACACTGCAAGTCAAATAAACACAACATAACCATAGAAACACTAAAATACTAAATAAAGAAACAAACATAAACAAACGCAAAATTAAAGAAGCCTTACTTATACAACAACTTAAACCCAAAATAAACCAATATAAAGGAACGCCTTTATACCTATATTAATAAAATAAAATAAATAAAATTATATATTCAAACATCTAATACCGCCCTCTACATTTCGACACACAGTTACACAACCCCTTTCAAACATGTTTTCAGCTTCCGGTCAGTTACCTCTATCTTTGTGAACCTGACGATGACCGAAGAAGGTCGAAACGTTGTTCGCTCTTCTATGTAAAAGTGTTTTCTCAGCCCAAACGAGACGTTTATGCATATAAATTTTCTCAACAAGTGGGTTTCTCGTCATCACTGATTAGTATGAAACGGTTTGAGTGGGCTTGTAGTAGCTCAAAGGTCACTGGTGAAATGAGCAAAACAAAAAGATGAAATAAGCTTTATATGACTAACAGTGAATAGACTCAAACTGTTAACACGTGCTCTTTAAATCTGAATCCACGTTTGAATTGTTCAACAAAAATTACTATAGTTGGTTATATGGTAGAAAAAAGAACGGTACAACAGTGATATTACGAAATCTACAATGAAGCATGGTTTAGGATCAGGACAAGTTTATGTCTGCGTCTTAACCAATAATGAAGGTGATCTGCACAGAAGTGATGGCACCTTGACTGCATGCAGACTCTGTTACATCATACATTTCCTTGTGGTTTAGTATTCATTGCACGGGTATTCATTTTTTTCGCAAACCCATGCATACTAAGATGTTTTATAACAAGAAGAAGAGGTATACTCATGACAATGTATGAGTGAAAGAAGCGAATAATGTATAAAGGTATGCTAATAAACGTTCAGTATAATAATAGTTGAAACAGTATTTATATTAAGTAATAATTTGAATAGTAATTATTATTGTAAGAACTTATTTAAATTGATGAATTGCAAGATTTGTGTATATCAAAATTTATTTTGTATTTTAAAGACAATTTCAATACTAAATAAATTGTAATGTTGAAGTTGTTTTTCATTAATGAAAGTATATTAGGCCTAAGGTCACCTTTTTCATCATTGAAAGCACCTGTTATTGGCTCGTCTTCACCAGCTGTCAGGTGTTTAGCAGTGGCATTTTCAATGTCTTCTTCAGCCATTTGAGTATCCAACATCATCTGAAGAAGATCAGCTCTTCGAAGCTAAAAAATAGGAGAAAATACAAAACTTACATATAATGATTAACCAATAAAATAATTTACAGTAAAATTTCGATGTTGTTCAGAGGAGTACAACTGACTTTTGAAACAAAATCAAACCATACTGGTGTTTGGGAAGTTACAAAAATAGTCGAATTCATCTTTAGATATCCTGCTTTAATAAGATGTCATAAAGTGTGTAAATCCTTAATGTCATTATTTTATCGAATTAAAAGGAAGAAGAAGCATTAACGGTTTAGAAAACCTGTTTTAGTTTTGAGTTGCCTGGTGATTAGCATCTTGGGCTGCGGATCGAAAGTTCCAACTGGTGCTGCTTAACACCAGACAATGTTCTTCTGATGACGGTTTGCGTGTTTGTTTTGAATTTCGCGCAAAGCTACACGAGGGCTATCTGCCTTTAATTTCGTTATTTAAGACTAGAAGCAGCTAGTCATCACCACCCACCGCCAACTCTTGGGCTACTCTTTTATCAATGAATAGTGAGATTGACCATCACATTATAACACCCCACGGTTGAAAGGACGACTCTCAGATTACAAGTCAAAAGCTATGACCGCATGATTATGCTGGGTCCTGTGTGATAACGGATGCTGCTAATTATAGACAGCTATACCTGAACTTTTAACCCATTTAAGCCATTTAATCTATGTGCACATAACCTGCCATCAGGTTAAAACTTCCAATTGCGATTCTCAGAGCTACTTTATAAAGCTCCAATCTTATCACTTGCAACGAATGTGGCTTCAGATATTGATGTAAACAACACCTTTTTTTAAAGACATTACTCCAGAGATAAAATTATTAGTGGCTATTTCACGGGATAATTTGGAACGGACTTTCTGAAAACTGAGTCACGACAAGAGTTAATACCGATATGATGAAACACTGAAGAAATATTACCTCTGGATTTCTTCGTCTTTCCTTTATCACTTTCGTAATTCCTTCGACTATAGATCTTCCTGGGGTTGAGAATATCTGATGCCATATGACGTCCACCAGTTTTCGTATTGAACCAACGATGCTAAGAAACTCAGGAAAACATACTGAAAACCAAAGCCGTTTATCAATAAACCACCATAAGCGTTTAAATAAAAAGATAATCCACATTAAACTTTTAACATCGAGTCAGGTGTAGTTTTCTTATTTCAAACTTTAGTTAGTTGTATTTTCAAATAGAAAACGTCTGGTGGAGACTTACATTGCTCTACTTTGAGATAATATAACTCTATACACATTTACATATCAATACTTCGTTCCATCTTGAAATTCAACTCAAGAAAATGATCCATGCAACAAGAATTTCTATTATTTTCTAATATGTGTCTTTTCTAACATTTATCATTTTCTTTCATCTGGGACCGATGCACCAATGTGTGGCCTGAGTGACAGTAAAGTCAAGTAGCCCACGTTTTATTGTTGTAACGTCATTACGACAGTGAGTAACAACACCATTTCAGACGTGTATTTTTATGGGTTTACCCCGAACTTTGGACAGTGTCATTGACAATGGTGACACTGTCCAATTTACTTGTGTTTTTATATTATAACGGCCCATTGACCTTTTCAATTCTTTTTAGATCTTTTATCCAAATTTTGGACATTGTGTTGTTTTAACTTCATCAATTTATTTTTTAGCCTTTTTAACAGTTTAACTTTAACATTTATACCGAATGTTTGGCGCACATATGGCAAAATTCTAAGTATTTCTAGTTAAGATCAGAACTAGATGTTAGACGTTAACCTGTGAAACGGAACATCTAGTCAGAGTAATTATATTTTATCCACTTATTTGGAATACGTCTCTAGACTTTTTAGTAGAATGAGACCGAACGCAAGAATAAATTATGTTTACTTTTATTGAATGTACAAAGTCAAATACATTTATAATGTTCGAAATACAAAATAATATTACCCAGTAATCACTAAATACAAAGTAAGAAAAAAAACTGTAAATTTATTAGAAAAAAAATGTGATACCTGACGCACCGAGGCCAGTCATGGCAAAGTGATAGGGCGCTCGACTCGTAATCTGACGGTCGCGGGTTCGAATCCCTATCACACCGAACATGCTCATCCTTTCAGCTGTGGGGGCGTTATAATGTGACGGTCAATCTCCCATTATTCGTTGTTAAAAAAATTGCCCAACAGTTGGATGAGCGCGGTGATGACCACCTATCTTCCCTCTAATCTTACATTGTTAAATTAGATCTGGCTAACGCAGATAGCCCTTGGGTAACTTTGCGCGAAATTCAAAAGCAAACAAACAGTCTTGAAACTTTTTAGTGAACGTACGTCATATAAGTCAAATTTACTGACCAGTACATCGTCCTGATTGTGTGTTACATAGTGAAATTACACACTGAAAGTGTTATGCAATGAAGCCACATTTAAAACATGTCTTTCCCTACGATCTGTATATAAATACTAGAGAATTTTGTTTTTTCAAAATTTCTAACACTTAAAAATAGACTAAAAATGGAAAGAAATCGAAATGTGCCTTTTAACATCAAAGAGAATTCAATTCAAACATACTTGATAAAAAGATGAGAAACTGCGAGGTCTGGATGTTGAAAATAGCTCTGGAATTGATCAGAAATGGATCTTTTGGATTACGCTGGACATTTGTCTGGGCTCCAAAAGCAGTTTGACCAATGACATCAGTTGTAAGTCCTTGATACATCTCGTATATATCGAAATTCTCTTCTGTTTGGGCTTTTGGGGCTATTTTTTCCATTAGGATATCAACAGCTTTCTGCATGATTGGTGTCACCTCGAATGGAAATTAGTTTACTACAGGTTTGTATTATAATACAAAAAATCTGCAGGTAGGTGCTTTGGATTATCATTAGTATACTAGTTATTGAAAAATGTCAGTGATAAAATTCATATATATATAAAATCAAGATTGGAGTACGTTGATTACGTGTTAACTTACAGCTTGAATTTGATTTTTAGTTGGACAAAGTAATAGTAAACTTAAATTATGTAACATAACATCAAAAAGGCAGCAAAGGCCCATTTGATCCATTAAATTAAACTAAACATTGAAAAACTCAATAATATCACTTAGATTCAAATAGTCATCAAACTTTCCCTCAAAGTAACTTATTATAAAAGATCTCAAGGCAACCTGTTCTAAATTAAAGGTCTTAGATGACCCACACTCTACTAAAATCTATACTTGTGCCATCTAATCTTACCAGTTCCACCATTAAATACGATGAACAATGAGGTATTAACACCATAAATTCCCTTAACAATCTTGAACACTCCAGTTAGATCCCTTCTCTTTTATCTGGTTGTTTAAAAAGAAACCAATTTTAGAAAGCTTAACCTCGTATGACAACTTTTCTGTCACAGATACTGTCCTAGTATCCTTTCTCTGTCCTCTGATCATATTCCGTCATTTCAATGTCCTTTCTATGGTAAGGAGCCCGAAACTAAACACAGCCAAATACGGTTTAATAAATCTCTATACAATGACACTATAACTTCTTTAAATTTTCTGTTTAATATTTCTATAGATACAAATTAAATTCCTATTTGTTCTGCCACTAGCAACAACACATAGCTTGAATGACTTTAAAAAAAAGCCTCAACTTCCGTGTATTTTTCTTCCATAATACTGATTAGATTATTCCCATTAAAGTTTTACTTCGAGTGCAAATTGTGATTGTTTTTTAACTTCGCACAAAGCTACTTTAGGGCTATCTGCGCTAGCCGTCCATAATTTAGAAGTGTAAGACTAGAGGGAAGGCAGCTAGTCATCACCACCTACCGCCAACTCTTGGGCTACTCTTTACCGACGAATAGTGGGATTGACCGACAAATTGTGATATCCCACATGTTTGTTTCTTTGTTTTTAATTTCGCGCAAAGCTACACGAGGGTTATCT